>NC_080573.1:52277500-52577500 GCF_029962835.1 Magnolia sinica
ATATTCAGAATGATCAACCATTAAAAACTTTTGTTACTCCTTTCATCAAATGGGCTAGACTACATGACTCGTTGGATGATTACTCTATAGTGGATACAGTACAAGGCAATGATGCTGACCAAATTATTGATGATCCTTATTGATAAGATTTCTTCTTCAAAGATCGACCGCCCAACACTTTTTTTTCTTTTCTACTTTTACTGTAGCCATTTGCTGACTGGAGCGATATGGCTAGGGATTTGCATGTCATTTTTAGAGGAATTAACGTTTATTACGGCTATGCATCCTGACCTTCTAGGAACCAAACCGGCACTGCATCACTTGACTTGGTCATCTCAACCATCGCACTTCACCCAATACAAGCATTAACATTAACTAATCCCGACAATGCCTATAAAAGCATCACCTCTCCTTAGATTTGCATTGCACTTCTCACTTCTCCTCAACTATAGACTTCACAGTCCATAGCCTCTGCAATGTTTTATTCATAGTCCCTGATCATTTTCAAGGAGAGCTTCAGCGAGGGGATTCAATACTTTTCCTAGTTTTCTCTCCTTCACAATATTTATTCCTTCATTAGGGATGCTACTGAAGCGGTGAAGAGGTTCTTACCAAACTATAACGCCTTAGAGACGCTTATTTCAAGGTCGACTTGGCACTGTAGTGATGTGATGGCTCACTTAGGGAGCAAGCAGCCATCCATGCTAAGTCCAAGACTCTCTTGACCCACTATAGTGCTTGGAAGGGTCAGTTGCACTAGGCTCATCGGCATTGCTTCGATAGGGCGATGTTGCAAGCACTGGAAGCCCAATGTAATAATCTGACCATTGATCTCTCGGAGGCTGTGCGTCTATCTCCCGAACAAGATTGGATAAACTTCAATGAGCTTCTAGTTTTCATTGAGTCCCATATAGAACTCTATTAGGGTCGTGTGGAAGCAAGTAGGTCTAGAGAGTGGAAGGTAGAGCACGAGGTTAATGTGGTCATATGCCACCTTGATGTGGTGATAAATTTTCTTCACTAGTCCATAGCGTAGCGTCCCTCACGTTGGAGCAAGTAGGCACAAGATCGAAAGGCGAAGGAGTCTGCTCTCAAAGAATTTAAGAAGCTCATGGTGGCTTGCAACTGAAGTAGCTAATCGGTCCATTGTACTTTTTATGATATTTTTGTGCATGTAATTGGACAGTTGATGACTTAAGGTCCTCTTCCTACAATAATAAAAAATTATTTTTCTTCATTCTGTTGTTTGTGGTAGGACATTTTCTATTTTTTTTTCATACTTACTCAGCATGCTTCTGCACTACCTCCTATAAGGAAGGATAGTATGTTTTCAAGAATCGACCGTTAATTGGAGCCTTCACAATTTTTCTATTTATATCTTGCAAGAGATATGTTCCACTCATGAGGACTTGAATAATAACATATGGTCCATCCCATGTGGGTAACCATTTCTTACCTAAGGCACTATCTGTGTGCCCTATTAGTAGTACCACTTTCCTAACTTTAACTCCTTACCTAAAGGATTTCCCTTTTAACTTTTTAATATATGCTCGGGAGATAGTAGCTTTATTGGTAATAATAGAATTCAGGGCTTTCATTCGAGTTTTGTCCAATCCTTCAAACTTGACTAATATTGATTCTATGAACTTGGGAGGGGTTAAGTCAGCTTGATGTGCGACTCTTAAAGATGGCAAAGTAATTTTCAGAAGCACCACTACATCATGTCCGTACATTAATACAAATGGACTCATCTCAGTACCAGTGTGGGGCGAATTTCTATATGTCAAAAACGCCTCGGACAATTTTGTATGCCACTCACAAGAATTCTTTTCAATTATTTTTCTCAGGATATTCTTGATCACTTTATAGTTGGCATTGGCCTGACCATTGGCCTGGGCATAATATATCGTCGAATATTGAATCTTAATCCCATACTTATTGGCTATGGCCTTCACTTCTTTCGCTAAAAACACTGTAGCTTAGTCCATAGTAGTTAATTCTGAAATTCCGAAGTGATGGATAATATTACTTTCAATGAACTTAATAATCACCCTGTGGTTGACCTCTTTCATGGGTTTTACTTCTACCCATCGGTGAAATAGTTAGTAGCCATGATGATGAATGAATCCATGCACATTGAAGGTGGATGGATTTGGCCTATCAGATCAATCGCCCACCCTTGGAAAGGCTACGGTTTGACGATTAAATGGATCTCGATCGCGGGCACGTGTTGAATAGACTCATTTTTCTGGCAAGCCTCACAAATTTTGGCATATCGAATATAATTGGCCATTATTATCACCCAGAAAAAACACATAATACCTACGTGTGAGCCTCATTTCATTTTTGGCCTAATGAGCCCCACATAACCCATTATGAACCTCACCCATTGCCTGTAAGGCCTCCTTTTTGGCTAAGCACTTTATTAAAACTCCATCACCTCCTTTTCGATATAGTTCACTATTAATCATGACATCATTAGTGGCTGATCTCCTTTCATCCCTGCCAACTCTGGCCCATGGGCTTTAAAGATAACCCATGAGATGAGACTCAATTCTTCTTCTTCTATTCCAACTCGACATCTCCTTATAATGACTTCTCTTTCAAAAAATGAAGGCTAATACCTCTTTTGAATGGTGATTGTTCTTTCAGTCGATCCTTTTAGGACATCTAACCCTATAGTCAATTACACCATTTCATTAACATCCATATTGGGATCCCTAGTAATGTCCATTAAATCTATTTTGTTAAAGTTATCCATCATCTAGGGTTACACTAGTGCATTTGAAGAGTCCTGCCATTTGGCTTATCACCAGCTGTGAATCACCCACAATCATCACACTTCGTACACCCAGCTCCATAAAAAATTGTAGGTCGATTATCATAGCTTTATACTCAGCTTGATTATTGGTTCACTCAAATTCCAGCTAGAATGCAAATTCCTACCTATTTCCATTTGGTGCAATTAGGATGATTCTAGCTCCTGATGCTTTGTGAGTCTTAGACCCGTCAAAAATTAATTTTCATAGGGTTAAATATGTACAATACAAATCTAAAACTCCTAGAAAAATTTAACATTCTAAGTTAAATGGGTAATCGGCCAGGAAGTTAGCTATGGCTTAACCTTTTACTACCTTTTGGGGAATATAGCAAAGATCGAATTCAGATAGAGCCAACACTCATTTGCCAATTCGGCCATTTAAAATTGGCTGATTCAATATATATTCTACCAAATCAGTTAATACTATAACATTTACTCTTTTAGTCAACAAATAATTTGTTAATTTGGTAGTCAGGAAGTACAATGATAAGCATAACATTTCTATAGTGGAATAATGTATCTCGGTATTGAGGAGTGTCCAATTCAAGTAGTGGACTACACACTCCTTCCGGTCATCATCATCTTGGGCTAGAAGGGATTCGATTGATTCTGTTGATGTTACAACATATGGCTTGAGCAGACGACCTTCGATTAGTGGTATTAATACTAGCAACTTCATCAGATACTCCTTAATTTTCTCAAAAGCTGCTGATGCTCTACTTGACATTTGAATTCACTCTCTTGCTTCAACTTAACCAACGGAGAAAATATATTAATTTTTCCTGCAAAATTAGATATAAATCTCCGCATGAAGTTAACCTAACCAAGAAACTGCTGTAGCTTTGGTTTCTACCTTTGTGGATATGCATTTATAATTGGTTGAGCCTCGTTCTGGTCTACCTTGATCCTTAACTGATGTACCAGGAATCTCAGAAAATTATCTACCAACACTCCGAATGCACATTTAAGGGGATTCATTTTTTGCTTATGAAGCCTCATTCACTTAAATAATTTACACAAATGAGCAAAATGATTCTCTATGTAGGTCGACTTTACCACTATGTCATCAGTGTAAACCTCCATTAACTAGCCGATCATATTATGTAATATGATTTTCATTGTCCTCTAATATGTGGCCCTTGTATTCTTGAGCCCAAATGGCATCACTACCCAACAATGGGTCCTTAAAGGGCCGGGGCACCTAAATGCTGTCTTCGACACATCACCCAGTGCTATATAAATCTGGTTATACCTGAAATGGCCATCCATGAAGGACACCACATGATGTTTATTTTCCCTATTGATCAGCTGATCGGTGACCGATATTGGATATTCATCATTTGGTGTTGCTATTTTTAAATTTCAGAATTCGATACAGACTCGCAACTTACCATTCTTTTTTATGGTTAGAACCGCATTTGAGATCCATTCGGCATACTTAATGGGCCTAATGAAATCAACCTTTAATAACCATTCGATCTCTTCTTTTATTTTCTATGTTCTGCCACCATTTGCCTAGGCAGTTGCTTATACGGTTGATATCTTTTCATTATTAGTAACTTGTGCTTGACCAAGCTCCGATCTAGTCCCGACATCTCATGGTATTTTTTTTCGACAATAAGTGAAAGTTTCTCGATCGGGGAATTTATTGAATAATAACAAATGAAGAATGAGAGAACAATCATCATAAGATATTTTATTAACTTTAAAGTTCATTTACATCATCATACCTCCCTTGATTCCAATATAAAATGTACAAGTGTAATGAAATATTATAATATAATTCATTT
The DNA here is from genome assembly GCF_029962835.1 of Magnolia sinica. NCBI lineage: Eukaryota > Viridiplantae > Streptophyta > Magnoliopsida > Magnoliales > Magnoliaceae > Magnolia > Magnolia sinica. The sequence continues at coordinate 52,282,112 of NC_080573.1, forward strand.
GGATGTTAATTTCGACAGTATTTCGGCTTGCGATGCACCCATCTTAATGAGAGAGTCATCGTGCATTCAATGATCCTTTAAAAGCCTTTTACTTCTCCTTTGATTCAAAAGCTATTCGATTTGAAGAATATAATTGAAGTTCCGAAGGAAACATCAAAGAATCATCTAGAATTGTCTTTTAGAAGAGGCCTTGAATCACAAATTGTGCACATAACCTCACTGTGTGTGCAATAGAGTTGTTGTGCGCCGCACAATGGACTTATGCATCTCCATTGCATGTTGTGCAATAGATGGCCACGGGCATCTCTTTTCTCCTCTTCCTCCTTATGAAATACCTAAGAAGAATCTTGGATCTTCTGCTGGTTCTTCTAAGCTCTGAAATTTACTAATGCTTAAAATGAATGGGGAAAGGGGTATTTATAGACCACCACATGTGTGAACCTTTATTCCCGCACAACTATTCTCCATTACATGGGTGTGCCTACTCATTGTGCCCCGCGTAATGGACTAGCATCTGGTTCACGTAATGTTGCTATTGCGCGCCCTGTAATGAATCTTCAATGCATGGGGGTAAATGAGTTTCCACTAACTTCTAATTCCTATTTCTTTCCTATTCATTCTTCTCAATTTTATGCCCCAACAGATGCCCCCTTGATCCTATCTAGATTTTGAAAAGGTGAGCTATTGATGTCTTAGAGGTGGGGTGAATAGGACAATGTCAAATAATTGAAATAAAAACGGAGTATATAAAGAATATAAAATCTTAATCACCCAAGTATTGAAACCTTGATTCCAAATAATTCGTAAGCAACCTTCACCTAAAATATTGGATAGGACAACCTCATTTCACATATGTTAGTTCAGGGTCAAATATTGCATCTTATCCCCCATTAATATCTTGGTTTTATGAACATGATAATGCTTAATGTTCTATTTTACTCATGTTTGTGTTGAAAGGTGGATTTAAGAGCTTGGATTGAAAAGGGTGCTAAAACATGAATTTGATGCTCAAGAATCACCTAGGAAAGGGATAGATCTTAGGAGACTGAGATTAAAGAATTCACATGCCAAAGATCCAAGAAAACTAAGTGAGGAATGAAGAAAATCAAAGATTTGAAGTGAAAAAAAGGAATCCTGAAATTATCTTGAAAAAATATATTTTGAAACTATAGGTCATTCTGTGAAATTACAAAGAGTGAAGTCTATTTTGAAAAACTATGCAGAGTGAAGTTTATTTTATAACAAATTATGTAAATTTGAGGTAATTTCTAGAGTTTTCCAACTAGGTGCAAAAGTAGAGTTCCACAATTATAAATAGAACTCCCTAGGATGTTCCTAGGCATCTTCTAAGTTTTAAGGAGTGGAGCAAAAGGGTGGAGAAGCCGTCATCAAGAGCTTTTCTTCTTCTTCCTTAGTTATTTTTATGTTTTTCTTAAGAGACTTTGGTCCAAACATGTCTATGGTTGGCTAAATCTCTTAGTTAGGGCAAAGAAGTGAAGCTTGTAGAGTGATGGGATATTTCTCTTGCTTTGATTCATGTTTATGTTGAACCTTCGTTGATTATAATTTGAAATTCAAGGAATACTTTTAGTTTGTAACGGTTTATTATGACTCAAAGTACAGTAGATCTGCAATAGCTTTGAGTATCTTCTTTTCCTGATTTTGAGATTAGTAAATCCTATTGTTAGTCATCGTCCCATGGACATGGTTTAGTGATGGAATCCCTTCCAATTATCACAATTCTCCTCCATTGAGAATTAAGTCAATGAAAGTTTAGATTTGATCTTAATTGTTATATCTTCCAATGGGATATGATATGACTCCAATTCCAATTGTGGTACTTGAACCAAGTAAGAGGGCTTCTTGATCACTGCAAGTGGATCCTTGGCACTCCAATTCACTATTTGATAATTCCTTTACAATTACTCTCTTTAATTCGATATTTAGATTTAGATCTTTTTCTAGTTCTAGTTTTAGTTCTTTTTAGAATACGTACAAGTTTAGTCCATGTGGATTCGACCTCGTTCTCATGAATTATTATTACATCGCAACCTTACACTTGGGGTTGTGAACAATTTTTTAGTGGCATTGCCGAGGAATAATGGTTGCATTTTTCTATGATTAACTAGTTTTGGAATTAGTTTAAGATTATGGTTTTTCTACTTACTATTTTTAGGTTAGGATTTTTTCTGAATTATTTTAGAAATTAACTTAGCTTTCTATTTATAGGTTTAGAAACTTTCCTTTTTTGTTTTTAGAAACTAATTTACTTTCTAATTCTAAGATAGAAACTTTCCAATTTTGTTTTAAAAACTTTCTTAATCTATTTTTAGAAACTAATTTCCTTTCCTTTTTTTTTTTAGAAACTAGTTTACTTTCCTTTTTCTTTTTTAGAAACTTACTTTCTATTTTTAAAAACTTTTCCTTTTTTATTATTTTTTTTATTTTTAGAAACTAGGTTGCTTTCTTAGTTCTTTTTTTAAAAAACTAACTCACTTTCCTTTTTCTAGGTTTAGAAACTTTCCTAATTTGTTTGTAGAAACTTTCCTCTTTTTTTTTTTCTTTTTTTTTCTTTTTTTTTTTTTAATACAAAAAACTAGGTTATTTTTTTAGAAACTTTCCTAATTTGTTTGTAGAAAATTTCCTTTTAAAAAAAAAAAAAAAAAAAAAAAAAAAAAACTAGGTTATTTTTAAAGAAAATTTCCTAATTTATTTTTTTTTAAAACTAACTCATCTTTATATTTTTAGAAACTTTCTATTTCTCTTTTTAGAAACTAATTCACTTTCCTTTTTCTTTTGCAGGATCCTACATAGAAACGTCTAATTTTGTAACTTCTTTCTAATTCTCTCTCTTTCTATTTTTAGATTTCTATTTCCCTTTTTCTTTTTAGGTTTAGGTTAGATTCTGAAATTGAGGGTTGAGAGTGTTTCATCCCCAAGTGGTTCCGTGACAACACTCGACGTCTCTTGAGTGAAGAAGGATTGTTTGAGGAGTTATCTATTTATCACTGGATTAGACACCACTCGAGATCCACAGAGTTAATTGAAGTTATGACTACATATCAACTGGCCAATCAATCTCCAAATCCACCTCAACTTAGGGTGGAGAAAATCTAAGATGAGAATGAGGTGCATCGAGCACCCCCGCCTCGTACTTTGCAAGATTATTTACAACCGGTGGGGGTGAGCACCCCTTCCTATATGGCTTTTCCAGAAAATACAAGAAATATATACATCAAGCTAAGAGTGATCCAACTCCTTTCAAAGTGAAAAGGCCTAGCTATATGTTATAGAGGGGGGGTGAATAGGACAATGCCAAATAAAACTTATAACAACGGAATTAAAAAGAATATGATAGCCAAAATAAATCACAATGCAAGTAAGTAAAATAACCTCAAAATTCAGATCTTGAGAGGTTGATACAAATGTTGTTCTAAGGACAACCTTACACCAAAAACCAGAGTTTATGGTAGGACAACCTTATTTCTAGAAAGATCTTTGTAGCAAATCTCAAACCGAAGAGGAATACAGAAATAAATACAAACTGAATTGAAATAAATTGTAATAAAAAAACAACGCTGGATTTTGAGTCGAAGTTTTTTGACTGGTCGAAGATGCAGTCGACAATGTTCCTTCGACTGGTCAAACAGATTCCTGGACTAGTCGAAGCCTAACAGATTTTATCCGAAATTTGTAACAAACTCACGACTGATCGAGGAATTTCTTAGACTGGTCGAAGCAACTCTAGGACTAGTCGAAGAAGGCCTAGGACTAGTCAAAGAACAGACCAAACTTATGTAAAATAAACATTCGATTTATGTATCCAAAATGACCTATTTCTAAGGTCAACCTATGGTCAGTCAAACCTCAACCATGAAGTAAGGACATTGAAACATTAAGAACTAGTGACCTTGAAGTATGAGCCTTGAAGTCTTGATGTAGTTGAAATCTTGATGTAGCTCAATCTTGAAAGTGTCTTGAATTTTTTACAAACTGTCTTGTACTCTTCTTGAAGTCTTGCAGCTTGACTCTTGTCTTGTGAGCAGTTCTTGCATTCAAGATTGATCCTTGTACTTGTGAGCTTTGCTTATTGTGAGCTTAGCTTGTTCATGAATGTTGATCCTTGAGAGAGCTTCACTTATGCAAGTTATATATAACAGTGATTTTGGCACCACAAATTTGACAACAGACAGGGATATAAACTATAGCACTTACAATCTCCCCCTTTGTCAAATTAGTGACAAAACGCATAACCAAGATAAACATAAAGTAAAACAACTGGTTAAAGAGTTATGAACTAGGTCATATAAACTGGCTTACCTGCAAATCAATATTCAATATTCAACATTCAACATTCAACCAGTTTCATTCAATTAGTTCAAACATACTCCCCCTGAGTAACATAACCAATGCTACTCCTCTCACAATCACATCATTAAGAACAAACCATTCTCCCCCTTTTTGTCACAATATGACAAAGGAAACAACAATAAAGGAGAACTAAATAAAGAGATATATGAGAGTAAACATGAGGAGTTATTAGAGTATAGCAAAACAGTGATAGAGATACTCAACATAGCTTCACATAGAATAAATATCCAGCATAAAACATAGATAGTATCCAACTCAAAATCAGTCAACCAAGTGCTAACTTATAAAGTTATTATAGACCAGAAGTCTCATATAAACTAGTCAGAACCAGAACCAGATGACGGAGCAGGAATAGAGGGATCAAGTTGTGCATGCCTTTGTTTAATCGCCTAAGATATTTGCGCATGTACTTGAATTGTAAATCATGAGCAACAGACATGTTTTCCAACTTTACATTTATATTCTCAACTTTATCCTCTAATGCACTTAGACGAGCATCAACATCAGATGGTTCAAAATCTGGATCATTTGTTGAGTCAGAATCCAGTTCCTCAAAAATGTCATCCATATTAATGTCATCACCAGCTTCTTCATGACCACCACCACCACCACCACCTTGTTCAGGAAGTAGATCCAGCTTCATCTTATTGATATTAGTATTGTTGAAAATCAGATGATGGATAGGTGCCTCATCAACCGGCATATCGACTAACATATGTGTAGCCAATACAGTCATTAAATAGGCAAAAGGAATGTCACTATGACCAGGATGGAGTCTAAACTGAAGAATGAAATGACAGATTAAGGATGGTAAACAAATCTAAGTACCATTAGAAATAGCATGGATAACACGAACCATAAACGAAGTCAAGTCAGATTTATTACCCGAACGAGGATACAGATTAGACACAAAGATTTTGTGGAGAATTCTGTATTTGGGTAACAAATACCTTGCGGGAAGCACATTCCCTTTTTATGTCCACTGAACATCCATGTTGCACAAGTCTCTAGTGAGCATGCATTTTTCAGACATTGAGGGTTTATCAGTTAAGTTATGGATAGGAATACCCTCATCATTCACAGGAATGTCCATAAGGGCTGAAATTAAATGACGATCAATGTCAAAAGGCCCTTCTCTAGTACATATTTTAAAAGTTAAATTATCCTGTGAGAAAGCACTAATACATGTAAACATGGATTGGGCAATGGACCGGTATGCAGGCCCACCCCAATGTAATAAGTTAACCCAACCTACAGCTTCAAGCATAGGAAGGATGTCAAAAGGTGCAATATGATTAACATCAACAGGATGTTCAACAATAACATTACATAATCTAATGTCCCTAACATATGATGGATCATCATTGGGAACAAGAAGATGACGCTTAGAGATAACGGTCGATCTGGTGGAAGAAGAAGGACCACAGGAAGTAGTTTTTCTACCCCTAGAAGCCATTTGCAACAAGGATATCAATGAATTAAGAAGTTGCAAAGGATTGAGAAGTGGGTTTACTCAAAACAGATTTTTCAAAATCCAAACCCCAAATCTCAATGAAATCCAAAATAGAAAGCTTAAAGATTGAAAAGAAAACAATCTAGACACAAATCTGCAAGAAAAACGTGATTTGGAACACTAACCTTGAAGAATATGAAAGATGGGTTCGACAAGTCGAAGCACGGCTCCTTAGAGAAGAAAATCGAAATGAGGAAGAAAGTAAAAATTCCCAAATTTAAGTGATTCACGAGTTCTACGATTGGTCATGGGTATCTACGACCGGTCGTAGGTCGACAGGTTAAGTATACTCACGACAGGTCGAAGAATGACCAAAAATTCATATTTCTTGCAAATTATACAAAAATTGGAATTCAATCTAGCAAATATATACACTATAATACAAGTAGGCATAAATAATCATTTTAAAATGTACATGCCAAGATCAAATTTCATCTTTTTGAACCTTCTTTTATCGGGAGGTTTTGTGAAAATGTCAGCTCATTGATCTTCGGTAGGAATATATTCTAGAGATATTACTTTTTCTTCTACTAATTCCCTTATATAATGAAATCTAATGTCAATGTGCTTAGTACGAGAATGCTAAATAGGATTTTTTGAAATATTTATCGCACTGGAATTATCATAATGTAATAATATAGAATCCTGTTAATTCCATAATCACTTAGCATTCGTTGCATTCAAACAAGCTGTGTACATGCATTACCAGCTGCGATATACTCAGCTTTAGCTGTTGAAAGTGATATAGAATTTTATTTCTTACTAAACCAGGAACCTAGACAATTTCCAATGTAAAAACAACCACCACTAGTTGATTTTCTATCATTTAGATTACCAGCCCAGTCAACATCCGAGTACCCAGCTAATTGGACACTGGTCTCATGAGGATACCAGAGACCGAGATTTACAGTACTTGCGACATATATAATAATTCGCTTGACAGCAATCAAGTGAGATTCTTTTGGATCAGATTGATATCTTGCGCAAATACCAACAATTAGAGAAATATCAGGTCTACTAACAGTTAAATATAACAAACTACCAATCATACTTCGATAAAGTTTTGAGTCAACATTTTTACCATTAGAGTCTTTTGAGAGTTTCAGGGTAGTACTCATAGGAGTATTGAAATTCTTGTCATTCTCAAATCCAAATCTCTTTATTAGATTTAAAGCATACTTAGATTGAGAAATGAATATTCCTTCAGGTTGTTGCTTTACTTGCAATCCAAGGAAATAAGTCAATTCCCCAACCATGCTCATTTCGAACTGTGATTTCATCAAATCTGCAAACTCAGTAGTCAAGTCAGTACAAGTTGATCCATAAATGATATCATCAACATAAATCTGCACCATTAAGATATGATCATTATGTTTTTTAACAAACAGAGTTTTATCAACAGATCTCATTTGAAAATTATGACTTAAAAGAAATTTCGTTAGTTTCTCATACCATGCCCTAGGTGCTTGTTTTAATCCATAAAGTGCCTTTTTAAGCTGATATACATAATCAATATTTTTGGAATCTTCAAAACCCATTGGCTGTTCAACATAGACTTCTTCATGTAAATCGCCAGCACTTTTTACATCCATCTGATAGATCTTTATCTTTCTAAAACATGCAATGGATATAAATAGTCTGATAGATTCAAGACGTGCTACTGGTGAAACAGTTTCATCGAAATCAATCCCTTCAATTTGAGTATAACCTTGTACCACTAGTCTAGCCTTATTTCTAATTATATTTCCACACTCGCCAAACTTATTTTTGAAAATCCATTTTGTTCCAATGATGTGTTTATCTTTAGGTCTTGGTACGAGATACCAAACATCATTTCTTACGAATTGGTTGAGTTCTTCTTGCATCGCAACAATCCAGTTCTCATCAGCAAGAGCTTCTTTTACGTTAGATGGTTCTATTTGGGATGTAAAACATACATAATTACATATATCCTCAAGTTGTCTACGGGTGCGAACACCGGTGAGAGGGTTTCCAAGAATTTGTGTGGTTGGATGATCTTTAATAGTCCTCAACTCAGAATCAGTCTGATTCGATGAAGTATCAGGTTTATCAATGATTAGTACTTCATCATCATCTGAATTAGAAATTAACGTGTTTAAGTGATCATCAATGACAACATTAATGGATTCTTGAATCACACCAGTCCTTTCGTTTAGAACCCTATAAGCTCGACTGTTTAAGGAATATCCTAGAAAAATACCTTCATTACTCTTCGTATCAAAAAATTTTCACAATCACGTAAAATATAGCACTTGTTGCCAAAAACTCGAAAGTATTTAACAGTAGGCTTTTTATTGAACCACCATTCGTAAGCCATTTTATTATTATCTTTGCTAGTGTAGACTCAGTTAATAATATAGCAAGCTGTGTTGACTGCTTCAGCCTAAAGATTTTTAGAGAGCTTCATGCTATTCAACATGACATTAGCCATTTCTTGAAACACCCTATTCTTTCTTTCTGCAATTCCATTTTGTTGTGGAGTTTTGAGAGCAGAGAATTCATGTAATATTCCTTGGTCGGTACAAAACTTCTCAAAATTGCTATTCTCAAATTCAGATCCATGATCACTACAAATTTTACTGATTTGAGAAGATTTTTCAGTTTGAATCCTTTTGAAAACTTTTCTTACTTCTTCAAAGGTTTCAGATTTATCCCTTAAGAAGAGTACCCAAGTGAATCTGGTAAAGTCATCAACTATTAACAGGATATACTTTTTCCCACCACGACTTTCTGTTCTGGTAGGTCCTATCAGATTCATGTGGAGAAGTTCGAGTGGTCTTGATATGGTATTTGAATTCACCTTTTTGTGTGAGTTCTTTATTTGTTTGCCTATCTGGCACTCACCACATATTTTATCTAATTTCTGAAGTTTGGGTAAACCTCTTATAAGTTCTCGTTTGCTCAATCTATATAAATTTTGATAAAGTACATGTCCAAGACGTTTGTGCCATAAATCAGTCTCGTCTGTATGGACCATGTAACATGTTTGATTAGATGAGCTGGATTCGCTAATAATATAGCAATTTTCAGACGTTCTACGTCCAGTTAATATTACAGAACCCTTATTGTTTAGTATCTCATAGCTTTGATTAGAAAACCGAACACTATGGTTATTATCACATATTTGAGATATACTAAGCAAGTTATGTTTTAAGCCTTCAACATATAAAATATTTTTAAACACAGGAAGATTAAAAAGTTGAACCGTACCTTGGCCTATAATCTTGCAGTTGCTACCATCACCAAATGTGACCGAACCATCAGTCATATCTTTCAGATCCGTGAATAAAGCTTTGTCACCTGTCATATGCCTAGAGCATCCACTGTCTAGGTACCACTTTGAATGACTTGTTGCTTTGAAAGCAGTGTGAGCAACCAAGCAGGTAACTTTAGGAACCCATTTCATAACTGTTTTGGGTTTAGGAACATAGTTGGTCTTCTTTTGTGTATATTTGTTGGAATGACCTATAGAGTTAGATTTTAAGAGCTCCTTGAGTAAATCAACTATCTTTTCAGCTAGTGGATTTCGTTTCTGATTAAAGTTGACATGGCTGCTTCTAGGCTTTTGAAAAGTTTTTGAATTTATAGAAAAATCTTGATAAGTACTTTTTCCTTTTGACTTTGAGGACTCTCCTTTAACAAACATAGGAGTATACTTTTGTTTAGGAGGTAGATTTTTATCATAGCCCAACCCGGATAGATCGCCACATTTTCTTGATCCGGATAAAAGTTTCTCTAACTTTGGATCACCTTGGGCATATTTCCATGTGTCCTTTAGACTTAGAAGAGAAGATACTTCAGTTTTAAGTTTCTCAATTTCAGATTTTAAATCAATAATTAGGAAGTTTTTGAATTCCAAATCGCATTTTGATTTTTCAAAACAATCTGAAATTTGTAATTTTTCTAAGACAAGTGATTCAAAACATTTTTTGAGTTTAGAAAACTTTTCTTTTTGAAGTTTAAGTTTGACAACAATTTTATAACTTTCCTTATATAGGGCATTGTAAGCGTCTTGAAGATCATCTTCATTTTCACATTCACTACTCAGATTTTCTTCACATGTTGAGTCATTATCTGAAAATGTGAATTTGGCTAGAGTCATAAGAGCTTTAACCTCATTGTCCGACTCAGTTTCAGAATCTTCTGATTCAGAAGAACCTTCAGAATCAGATGATTCATCCCATGTAGCCAACATACCCTTCTTCTTGGGTTTGTCCCTTTTAGGACATCTATTTGCTAAGTGCCCATATTCTTGACAGTTGTAACATTAACTATCTTTCAAAGATTTTCGAGATTTGGGTCTAAACTTCTTTTTATCATTTGATTTTTGAAAATCAACCATTTTCTTGCTTTTGAAAATCTTGTAAAATTTCTTAGTTAAAAGAGCCATATCATCTTCTGAATCAGAATTTTCTTCTGAATTACATTTAGAAGATTTTAGTGCGAAGATTTACCTTTAGGAGCTTTAAAGTTTAACTCGTAGGTTTGTAGAGAACCTACTAGTTCTTCTACCCCCATATTATCTGTATCACGAAGTTCCTGGATCGCGGTTACTTTAGAATTGAACCATTTAGGAAGTGTGCGTAATATTTTTGCACACACTTTACTTTCTGGGATTTTATCGCCAAGACCCCACATTGAGTTTACAATGTCATTTAATCTAGTGTAAAAGTCCATAAACATTTCATTTTCCTCCATATGAATTTCTTCAAATCTGGTTGTGAGGAGTTGGACTTTAGATTTTTTGACAATTGTAGTACCCTCGTGTGTCATTTCTAATATATCCCAAGCTTGCTTTGCAGTATCACATGAAATGATTCTTTTGAACTCATCCGGTGATAGTGCGCAAGTAATTGCATTTAGTACTTTAGCATTTGCACTACTCTCACTTTTCTGAAGAGTGGTCCATTGGTAATATGGTGTGTCTTTCATAGATTTTGAACCATCAACCCTAGTAACTTCCATGATAGGAGGTTTCCATTCAGTCACTGTGGCTTGCCACACATTTTCATCCATTGATTTGAGGAAGATCCTCATTCTGGCTTTCCAATAGGCATAGTTGGACCCATCAAAGGGTGGAGGCCTTGTGACTGAAAGGCTATCAAAATTTGACATCTTAAATAGCTTAAATCGTTAGCTCAAGAATTAAATCCAAGAATAAAAAAGTGCTATTAGGCTCTGATACAACCTGAAAAGGCCTAGCTATATGTCCTAGAGGGGGGGAGGGGGGTGAATAGGACAATGCTAAATAAAACTTATAACAGCGGAATTAAAAATAATATGATAGCCAAAATAAATCACAATGCAAGTAAGTAAAATAACCTCAAAATTCAGATCTTGAGAGGTTGATACAAATATTGTTCTAAGGATAACCTTACACCAAAAACCAGAGTTTATGGTAGGACAACCTTATTTCTAGAAAGATCTTTGTATCAAATCTCAAACCGAAGAGGAATACAGAAATAAATACAAACTGAATTGAAATAAATTGTAATCACAAATGTATTGTTCTAGGGACAGCCATACACCATAAAAATGGCAGGGCAACCTTGCTAGAACAACTTTTAAATGAAATTGAATATCAAGCTGATAAAGGAATATCAGAAAATAAATTCTAAACTATTAAAAAATTCTCACAATGCTTGAATTAAATGATTACAACATTCACCACCATACATACATCCCACAAAAGAATAATTAAAGATTAGAAGTATAAATCATTCAACCACAACACAAGGGATTATAGTGGTTCGCCTGTGTGTTCACCAACTATTAAACAATAGCCACACAGAATGCTACTCCACTCCTAATATCCTCACACAGGGGATATTAGCGTTACTAACAAAATAAGTTTTCCCAGGTTCACCCAAAACCTTTACAATTGTGTCTTTGTCTGTGGGCTTACATAATTAAAAAACCCCACTTCTGAGTTTTCTTGGCTCTCCTCAGATAACCAATACAACAAGATTTTTCTAGCAAATCTTGAAAGAAACCAAAACAGAAAGGAATTTACAATTAAATGTAAAATACCTGATTATCTCCTTCGTTGTAGCAGCCCGGTAGAACCAAATCAAAGTAGATGATTGAATGTCTAAGTTCAATGTCCAGTACTCGATTACAATGGTTCTAATTCTAATAGATTTTAAATTAAACCAAATAGGGCTTGCCTTAATTGATTTTAATTCCAAAGAAAGGGAATAACAATTCCTCTTATCAAATTATATTGGAATAGCAGAAACAAAATCAATTAAATAAAGCTAAGGAAAGAGAATATTAAATAAGCACACTTAGCTTAGATGGAGCACAGAATTATCTCTCAGAAGTTCGACAAAGATTAGCTTGAATGGATTAATTAATTTAATGATTTCTTCTGAGATTCGTGCACTACTTATAGGTGAGTAGATCGCGTCTTTGACTGGTCTAGGGAGCTCTTTGACTAGTCGAAGCAATAACAGATATTTGAAAAATCAGGCGTGATAAGCTTTGACTGTTCTATGACTGGTCCAAGGTCTCCTTCGACTAGTCGTAGGTTACCTTCGACTGGTTGAAGAACCTAAAAAACAAGGCTGAATTTTGAGTTGAAGTTTTTCGACTGGTCAAAGATGCAGTCGACACTGTTCCTTCGACTGGTCGAACAGATTCCTGGACTAGTCGAAGCCTAACAGATTTTATCCGAAATTTGTAATAAACTCACGACTGATCAAGGAATTTCTTAGACTGGTCGAAGCAACTCTAGGACTAGTCGAAGAACAGACCAAACTTATGTAAAATAAACATTCGATTTATGTATCCAAAATGACCTACTTCTAAGGTCAACCTATGGTCAGTCAAACCTCAACCATGAAGTAAGGACATTAAAACATTAAGAACTAGTGACCTTGAAGAATGAGCCTTGAAGTCTTGATGTAGTTGAAATCTTGATGTAGCTCAATCTTGAAAGTGTCTTGAATTCTTTACAAACTGCCTTGTACTCTTCTTGAAGTCTTGCAACTTGAGTCTTGTCTTGTGAGCAGTTCTTGCATTCAAGATTGATCCTTGTACTTGTGAGCTTTGCTTGTTGTGATCTTAACTTGTTCATGAATGTTGATCCTTGAGAGAGCTTCACTTATGCAAGTTATATATAACAGTGATTTTGGCACCACAAATTTGACAATAGACAGGGATATAAACTATAGCACTTACACAAAGTTCCTTGGGCTTGAATATGAAAATCCATATTTACACTTGAAAGAGTTTGATGAGATCCCTAATGTTTCTGAGGACACAATCTGACTGAAACTCTTCCCTTTCTCCCTAAAAGAAAAGGCTAAGACATGGTTACATTCATTACATCCATGATCTATTTGAAGATTCAATGTCATGACAAGGGAGTTTATAAATAAATTCTTCCTATATCATAAAACGAATACCATCAGAAAGTCAATCATGAACTTTGCCCAAAGGGAAGATAAAACATTCTTCCAATGTTGGAAGTAGTTCAAGGATATTGTCAGTTCATGCCTACAACACGGTTTTGAAATGTGGTGCATAACAAATTTCTTCCATGAAGGACTGACATCTTCCATGCACCAATTTGTTGAGACAATGTGCGATGGGAAATTCCTAAACAAAGATGTTGATAAAGTGTGGGATTTACTTTGATAAACTTGCTGAAACTGAACAATCATGGGACATCTCTCCAAGAACGAGCATCACGTATAATCTTACTCATTCAAAGGAGAGAGGTGGAATATATCTTTTAAAAGAGGAAGATGATATCAACGCTAAAGTGGCCAATCTCACAAGGAAACTTGAGGCCATGAAACTTAGGAAGGATAAGGATAAGGAAGTTGTCTGCGGTATTTGTGCTTGTAACATTCATACAACTGAAAATTGCCCACAATACCTGCGTTTCAAGAAATATTGAATGAGTAATCAAATGCTATAAACAACTACCAAAGGCCTTTCAAGGGACTCACTTCGAACATATATAACTCCAGCTGGAGAAATCATCCGAATTTTAGTTAGAGGAATGGACAATCTGTTACACCTTAAGGAATTCCTAATTAATTCTTAAATCAAGTGAAGTCCCAAGAGGAATTTGTTCAAGATCCTCAAGAGCTCATCCAGTAAAGTACTCTTCAAGCCTCATAAGAACTCACAAAGGCTATATAAAAGATAGACTCACCATTATGGTTATGGAGAAAGGGATGCTTCCAGTCCAACCTATCCTTAACCCTAAACCGCAATGCGGAGTTAGAAAACCAAGCTCTTTAAATCCAATGGAACAAGCTAAGTCTATCACCACTCTTAGGAGGGGGAAGATAATTGACAAATCTTTTCTGTTAAAGGTTGAGAAGCCTAAGGACCCGGATGTAGATGAGGTTGATAGACCTAGTAATGCTTCACATGAGGTAAAATCGAAACTTCAAAGTAAACCGATTGCTCTATTTTCCCAACAGTTGATACCACCAAAACCTTTATCTAACTCTCAAGATATTCTAGAGATGCTTAAGCAAGTGAAGGTCAACATTCCTCTACTGGATGCCATAAAATAGATATCTTCAAATACCAAATTTCTAAAAGATTTATGTACGACCAAAAGACTACAAAAAATTCAAAAGAAAATCTTCTTAACAGAAAAAGTGAGTGTCATTTTAAAGTAAGATGTACCATAAAAGTACAAGGTTCTTAGTAGCCCAACTATTGCTTATGTAATTGGGAATTACCAGACTAAATATGCACTTCTTGACTTAGGAGCGAGTGTAAATCTGATCCCATACTCGATGTACGAATAACTGGGTCTAGGTGAATTAAAACGCACTCAAACCACATTATAACTGGGTGATCTCTCAGTTCGCGTGCCGAGAGGGGTAATTGAGGATGTGTTGGTCCTGGTTGACAAATTCTAATATCTAGTAGATTTTATCATCTTAGATACTCAACCCATCGTGGATATGAGCACTCAAACTTCTGTCATTCTTGGTCACCCATTCATGGCTACGTGAAATACAATCATTAATTATAGGAATGAAGTTTTGAATTTTTCTTTTAGGAATATGCCATTGGAGCTTAATATCTTTTTTAATATGAGCAAAAAAGGAAAGGATAATGACGATGTCCACGATGTTAACTTGATTGATTCTTTCGTGAAAAATAGAATTCTGTTGACCTTATCCTCTGACCCTCTAGAGACATGCTTGACCCACTCCCATGATTTATATGATGATATGATTAGGGAGATGGGTGTCATGCTTGATACTGTGCCAGGTACTTGAAGTTAACGGTGGAGGCCACAAGTTGAAGAATTACCCCAAACGGATATAGTGCCTCTACTGTCTAACCTTAAGGCACTGAAGCTTGACTTAAAACCTTTGCCCTTTGATTTGAAATATGTCTATTTAGGTCAAGATGAGACATACTAAGTGGTGATTTCTTCTCACCTTGGGAAAGAACAGGAGAGTATGCTTATTTCTACTCTCATTGAGCACAAAGGATCCCTTGGATGGTCGATTGTGTACCTCAAGGGAATTGACCCTTTGATTTGTACTCACCACATTTATTTGGAGGATAATGAGAAGACTCCAGGCAACCACAATGTAAATTAAATCCAAATATGAAGGAAGTGGTTAAGGCCGAGGTTCTTAAGTTATTGGACGTGGGTATCATATATCCTATATCTGATAGCCAATGGGTGAGTCCAACTCAGGTGGTTCCTTAGAAGTTCGGAATCACCATCGTGGCCAATGTTAAAAATGAACTCATACAAACTAGAGTTACTACTGGTTGGAGAATATATATTAACTATAGGAAATTGAATATAGTCACAAGGAAGGACCACTTTCCATTGCCCTTTATTGATCAAATCTTTAAAAGGCTAGCAAGTCATTTCTACTACTTTTTCCTTGACAGATATTTGGGTTACAACTAGATAGAGATAGCCCCTAAAGATCAGGAAAAGACCACATTCACATGTCCCTTTGACACCTTTGCTTACCGAAAGATGCCATTTAGACTGTGTAATGCCCCCGCCACTTTTTAACGATACATGATGAGAAATTTTTCTTACATGATGGGGCAATATTTAGAAGTCTTCATGGATGCTTCTCTGTCTTTGGTCCATCCTTCAGCAATTGTTTGGAGAATCTTAAATGTGTATTGAAGCGATGTGAGGAAAAGAATTTGGTATTAAATTGGGAGAAGTGTCATTTGATGGTTCGTACGAGGATTGTCCATGGACATATCATCTCGTCCAAAGGAATTGAGGTAGATAAGGCTAAGATTGATCTTATCTCTAACTTACCCCTACCCAAGAACATACGAGACGTGCGATCCTTTTTAGGACACACTTAATTTTATAGGAGATTCATAAAGGACTTTACTCACCTCTCTCATTCTTTATCCAATCTGCTTTAGAAGGACGTACCATATGAGTGGACTGAGCAATGCCATGAAGCTTTTTCTAAGCTCAAGGGGATGTTAACCACTACACCTATCATGCAGCCACTCGACTAGAGCATTCCTTTTGAAATTATGTGTGATGCATCCAATTATGCTCTTGGGGTAGTGTTAGCTCATAGAAAAGAGAAGAAGTCCTATGTTATGCACTACACAAGTAGAACTCTAAATCATGATTAAGTGAATTACTCAACTACAGAGAAGGAACTCTTAGCTGTAGTATTCGCTTTGGACAAATTTAGGTCCTACTTGATCGGATCTAAGATCATCATCTAAACAGATCATGCGGTGCTCAAGTATATTCTTTCTAAGAATGATGCTAAGCATCTCTTGATAAGATGGATCCTCTTACTTTAAGAATTTAATTTGGAAATAAAAGATAAGAAGCAAGTAGAAAACGTAGTGGCTAACCATCTTTCCTGCCTTGACCTCTCTGATTTCCTTGAGACAACGAATATAAATGACATGTTCCCAGATCAACAACTATTTAAAGTTTCCCATTCACCTTGGTTTGCAGATATTGCTAATTATCTTACCATAAGTTTCATGCCGACACATTGGACTGCGTAAGATATCTTACTATAGGTTTCATGCCGACATATTGGATTGTGCAAGATAAGAAGAAAATTTTCACTAAGGTACGCAAATTCTTCTGGGATGATCTATATTTGTTTAAATATTGCCCAGACCAAATCTTAAGGAGATGTGTGCCAGATAATGAACACCAAAGTGTCATCTTCTTCTGTCATTCTTAAGCCTATGGTGGTCACTTTTCTACTAAAAAGACTACGTCCAAAATTCTGCAGTGTAGCTTTTACTGGCCTACTATGTTCAAGGACACTCATGAGTTTTACAAAGCTTGTGAGCGTTGTCAGAAATTGGGAGCATTGTCCCATTGAAATGTGATGCATTTGAACCCCATTCTAATAATTGAAGCATTTGATTGATGGGGCATAAATTTCATGGGACCATTCCCTCAATCTTTTAAAAATTTATATATTTTACTAGTGGTAAACTATGTCACTAAATGGGTTGAAGCGATCCCGTGCCAAAACAATGATCATCAAATGGCCATTAAGTTTTTAAAAGAAAACATCCTTTCCTAGTTTGGAACACCTCGAGCCATCATTAGTGATGAAGTTCACATTTCTCCCACAAAGTGAGCACTCCATACCACCCACAAACAAGTTGGAAAGATAAATTTTCCAATAAGAAAATTAAACATATTTTGGAAAAAATAGTTAACCCTGACCGTAAGGACTGTTCAATCCGATTGACCAATGCTTTATGGGCGTACCATACTACATTTAAGACCCCAATTGGAATGTCTCCCTTTAAACTTGTCTATGGGAAGGCTTGCCACTTGCCTGTGGAGTTGGAACATAGTGCCTATTGGGTGATTAAAAATTTAAACTTCAATTTGGACAATGATGGCTTGCTGCTCAAACTTCCATTGAATAAACTGGAAGAAATCCGGAATGATGCATATGAGAACTCAAGAATTTACAAGAACAAGATGAAGGTGTTTCACGACCAAAACATGCTTTGGAAATCATTCACACCAGGTCAAAAAGTCCATTTGTATAATTCTCGGTTACACCTTTTTCCGGGTAAACTCCGATCTCGCTGGACCAGTCCTTTCACTATTACTAAAGTTTATCCTTATGGGGCTATTGAAATTTGGAATCTAAACAATGACAATGAATTCAAAGTAAATGGACATCGTTTAAAATCATTTGTTGAAAATTTTGATTCAGGGGACATGTTAATACCACTGATTGACCATGTTTACCAGGATTGACCTCCTAGTCTGATGAAGGTATGGGTATATTTATCTTATTTCATATGATTTATGATTAAGATAGTTTGCTTTCCACTATTTAGGATAGTTTTCTTTCCACTATTTATGATAGTTTGCTTTTTATTGGTTTAATTTATATGTTAATCCATCTTCACATTGAGACCATTCGAAAAACCTCAAAATTCCTACTTCAGGTATTCCTTTCCATCACTTCCCTCCTATTTTCATTACCTCATTTACATTACATGATCATTTCTTTTACATTGAGGACAATATAGATTTTTCTATTGGGGATGGGGGATTAGGTGAACTAATCAGTGTTTTCTCAGTTTTGAGAAAATTTTTAAAAAATTTTCAATGTTTTAAGTTGTAATCTGTTTGGGAAGTGATGAATTTTGTACTTAAGAATGCATTGGGTATGGTAAAAATAGAGATTGAATTTTGGATTATTGGAGTTTGATCAACTAAGTAATCTATCACCCAAGTTCTTGCACTCAATTGATTAAGAGATAGTTTGAATATTATGTTAATCTAAATCAGCAGACACATTCAATTTGTCTTCTTTAAGACATGCTAGAAGTTCTGATTGTTAGTATGTGAATCATTGATAGATGGTGAGAATCGAGTGTGGAGAATTTTATCCACCTTAAAAGAAGAAAAGAACCAATTAAAAAAATAGGAGATCGACAAAGAGGTCATGAAAAAGAATAAAAAGAATGAAAAATATGGAAAAGAATGTAAAATTTTTTTTTAAATGAATAAAAAATTGACTGTCAATATAAAATCAAAGACTAGAAAAAGAAAGAAAAGGAGATAAGTTCGGAATCAGTACTTGAGTTTTAAACTGATCTTGAAGTGATGAGTATGGCTAACATGATGAACTAATAGTATTCCTACAGGAAGTAATTTGATTTCCATTGAGCACATTAAAAAACTTGATGTGCAAATTATGCTCGATTTAATGGATAAAGAATTTACTTGATTGGTTACTTATGTGTTTAGACTCTTAGTTTTCAAAACTCCACTTTCATATCTTAATTCTACCCATTCATACTTGAGTGTACAAAAGATTGTTTTCTTAGAGAGGTTTTGGACATTAAACATTGAGATTTATTTCACACATACTTTATTCGGGACTAGCAAAATGCTAGTTAGGGATTGTGTGGAGTGTCAAATATTGCATATTATCCCCCATTTATATTTTGGTTTTATGAACATGATAATGCTTAATGTTCTATTTTACTCATGTTTCTGTTGCAAGGTGAATTTAAGAGCTTGGATTGAAAAGGGTGCTCAAAGCATAGATTTGATGCTCAAGAATCATAAGGCAAGGGATAGATTATAGGAGACCAAAATTGAAGAATCATATGCCAAAGATCCAAGAAAACCAATTGAGGAATGAAAAGAATCAAAGATTTGAAGTGAAGAAAAGGAATTCTAAAATCATCTTGAAAAAGTATATTTTGAAACTTTAGGTCATTTTGTGAAACTGCGCAGAGTGAAGTCTATTTTAGGAAACTATGAAGAGTGAAGTTTATTTTAGCAAACTACGTAAATTTGAGGTGGTTTCTAGAGTTTTCCAGTTAGGTGCGAAAGTTGAGTTCCACAGTTATTAATAGAACTCCCTAAGATATTCATAGGCATCTTCTAGGGTTTAAGGAGTGGAGCAAAGGGGTGGAGAAGTCGTCGTTAAGAGTTTTTCTTCTTCTTCCTTAGTTGTTTTCAGCTTTTCTTAACAGACTTTGGTCTAATCATGTCTATGGTTGGCTAAACCTCTTAGTTAGGGCTAAGAGGTGAAACTTGTAGCGTGATGGGATGTTTCTCTTGCTTTGATTCATGTTTATGTTGAACCTTCTTTGATTTTAATTTAATATTTAAGGAATACTTTCAGTTTTTAATGGTTTATTGTGACTCAAATTATAGTAGCTTTGAGTATCTTCTTTTCCTGATTTTGAGATTGTGGGAGTGATAAACCCTGTTGTTGGCCATTGTCCCATGGCCATGGTTATCACAATTCTCCTTCATTGAGAATTAGGTCAAGGAAAGTTTAGACTTGATCTTAATTGTTATATCTTCTAATTGGATAAGATAGGACTCCAATTTCAATTATGGTACTTGAATCAAGTAAGAGGGCTCCCTGATCACTGCAAGTGGATCCTTGGCGCTCTAGTTCACTTTTGATATTTGATAAATCCTTCACAATTATTATCTTTTATTTCATATTTAGATTTAGATCTTTTTCTAGTTCTAATTCTAGTTCTTTTCAGAATACGTACAAGTTTAGTCCCTGTGGATTTGACCTCGTTCTCACGAGTTATTTGTACATCACGATCCTACATTGGGGTTGTGAATAGTCTTTAAAATCAAAATTTTAAACTAGCAAGAAAAGATAGAAATACAACATTCACCACAATAATGAAATAAATAATATTCACTACCAAAAGGAACTAAGCATTTACCATGGAGGGATAAGGTGTTATAGTGGTTCGATGCTTTAAAAACTACACCTACTCCACTCCTAAAATTACTACCCTTGTAATTTTGGCTTTTACTATAATAAGGTTTTCATAAGTTTACCTTACCATCTTATATGGTTCCTTGTGATTTTCACGGGCTCACCACAATAAAACTCCTTTTGTGATTTTCACAAGCTCACCATAATAAAACCCCTTTTGTGATTTTCACCGGCTATTGCAAATCAACCCACTAAGATTTTCACAGGCTATCTTAAAAAAAAAACTAAATAAAATAAAATGATAAAGTACTTATCTTCAAACATAGATTCGAAGATGCAGTAGAAGCTTATAATAGAGATTTTCTTTCTTGTATATAGATGAGGCAGTATTTGTTCAACAAAAAGAGTATAGGTTTTTAAAGATTTTTATAAATGAAACACCCAAATGCTACTGATTCAATTCTCTTAAATCTTAAGATAAGTATAGACTACTCTTTAAATGAGATTGAAACAATCTTGAAAAAGGGAATTGAATAAGCTTAAAAAGAATTTATAAATACCACACAATATGCTTGACGAGGACCTGAGATTCTTCTCTCACTTGCAGAAGGTTTAAAGTGATTTTTCATTATAATTTAGAATGGGAGAAGGCTTCTATTTATAGCCAAAGGGATTGAAAATTCGGCTAGCCTAAGAATAGGTTCGGCTAGCCGAATTCCAACAAATTCATTCCAATAGCCGTCGAATTGCGCGAGATAAGATTTATCCAAAATTCGGTTGGCCCGAAATGAAATTCGGCTGACCAAATATCACAATTCGACTGGCCGAATTATCGCGAATTACAAAAGTTTGCATTACTGCAATTTGACCCAAACTTAACTCGGGCTGGCCGAATTTTCAACAAATTTTGATTTTTAGTTAGAACCTGAAGTTAGATTAGCTGAGGAAGTTAGGCTGGTCGAACTAGAAGTTAGGTTGGCTGAACTCTAGAGCAAATATACTATAGATAACCCGAAATGAATGAATTTTTGAAAGTACCTAACCTAAGGTCTTTCTATGGTTATATCACTTGTTGTTTATCAAATGCGGAGTTTAGCTAGTCTTGAAACCGAGCGACGTATTCTTGAGATGATAAGCCGATCTTGAGCTAATCTTCAGACATGTAGAGTAGTTGCGTTCTAACTGTACTTGGGATCTAACAAGTATCACTTTTAGCTCACTAAATTTGACAACCATATGTGTGCTAAAAATATAACCACTTACAATCAGGCCCTTTCTCAATTTCATGATAAAATACATAATATACACAACCCATCCACTACATAACGTATCCACAAATATACATATACCCATGATCATAATCATCAACAAGATTTATGCTACCCTATAGATTCTATAGATTCAACACTCATCCCTATAACCATCTGTATTTATCTGATGCCACAACAATTAGCAGTATGTAGCTCCCCTTGAGAAATAAAATATGTACTATGCCATACGAATAAGTACTAGGCAGAAAATTATTCCAAGAACATATGATTTCTCCCCCCTTTTGTCAGAAGTTGACAAAGCAAGAAAATAAAATGAAAATTAGGAATATCACAAAATGAAGCTTAGCATCAAAATAAGTAGAGAACACTGTATAAAATAATGTATATAATATCCATACAACCCATATAAAATAAAAAATATCTAAGCAAACCATTAGTATATAGTTTAATATAGACCCAATGAAAGGAAAAATAAAAATAAACTAACTCACTTTGACTTTGGTGAGGATGGTGCAAGCATCGAAGGATCATTAACTCACAAAATCCTATTGAATCGATGAAAGTACTTTTCATGTACTTCATAGTTGATTTTTAAGTTTGGGCAAATGATGCTTAAGACACTTGCAGAGCATCCACTTTCTCTTCCAAAGCAGATAAACTCTCATCATATCGAGAAGAGTGATAGTTAGAGTTAATAGGGTCTTCTTATCCTTCCAGGTCATTGAAGATGTCATCCATGTTGATATCTACCTCCTGAGGTTCTTCCTGATCTTCTCTTTGTTCAGGAAGGGGAGTAAGGTTCATCATATTCAAATTAACATTGTTAAAGGGGAGATCAGATTCAGGTGCTTTCAACGATGGAATTTGGACATGATATTGAAATGCAAGAGAAGACATAAGGTGACCAAACGGAATCAAACCATGCTTAAGATGCAATCGAAATTGAATAATTACATAACAAATCAAGGAAGACAAAAATGCTCACACCGGTGATGACAACATGGATAACACGAAGCATAAAGGGAGTAAGATCAGTCTTATTCCCTGCACTTGAATACACATTGGAAGTAAAAATGTGATGCAAGACGTGGTATTTTGGAAATAGTTTGTTTGTGGGCAAGGCGTTACTAGACCACCATTTAACATTAAATCCATATAATGCTCTTATAATCAATTGTTTTTCAGAATTAGACATTTTTTCTGAAACAGTTGCAATCGGTATACCATCTTCTGGCATTTTAATTTCTATTAAGGCAGATATGGTGAAAGGCATTATGGTGACAGTCTCTTCTAAAAATTTAATTTTGAAACATAATTCATCAAGAGAGATGTTAGTAATTAAGGCATACATTCCTTGCACAATGGATCGATAAGCCCTCCCGCCCCAGTGCAAAATCTTTTCCCATCCAACCTTGGAAAGAATTTCAACGAGACCAAATCGATCAATGTGATCTACATTTACTGATCTTTTTATGATTATGCTTCTTATGCAGAAATCCCAAATATTTTTAGTGTAAGGTTTGTCCACCAAGAGTCAATCAAGAAGATGAACCAGCTTGTACCTTACGTACAACCCTTCTAGCTCTTGGTTCCATTAGATTGCATAAAGAAAAATCACAAGAAAAATGTAAGTAAAATGTAAATGAGATTTGGAAGAAAACCTACTAAGAAAAGGTTTCAAGATGTAGAAAAGACTACAAAAACTTGATAATCTAGGAAATGATAGCCTAAATCTTGAAGAAAAATGATAAACATCCATTTACAAGAGAGTTGAAATGATGGGTCAGCCGAATGAACCACCGACAGACCGAATAAGAAGAAGTGGAAAATGAGAAATTTGGGGTTTTCATGGAATCCTTTGATGGCTCGCACTAAGAAATGTCACACTCCTTGGGAGCAAGATACCCCTTCTCAACACTTGGAACCCTCCAACCTTCAATCACCTTCAGCTGAAGGTAATCCTCGGAAAAGGGTACGGATCATGAATGAGCAACCATCTTTCTTTAAGGAGCCAATCCTTCCTATCATTGAATTTTCAAACTGCATAAATTTCCTAACTACCCTTATCCGCAATGCCATTATAATGGGAAACATTAAACGACCTTCAAGAGAAGGTTATGAAGTTGACTATGATGCTTGGTTGAAATCTACTACCAACAACCACACTGATATCTCTCGCCCATCTGATGGAGAATCTACTCCTCCTCCCACCATCTCAAAGAAGAAGAAACCGAAGAGTAAAGGAGAATTACTGTAAGAAAAGATTAAGGAACACAAGAAAAAGCATCTTTAAAACATATGGGATGGCGTGAAAATCCACCAAGTGATCATGTTCATAAGCCCTCATAGTGATGGGATGATTATCATTCTACTGAGCCTACACCGTCTTTTGTCAATCATTCATAGTGAGTCAACTCATTAGATGACATGGAATAGGTTTCTATATACCACGAACTGGGATATAAAAAGCCTTAGATCCTGGAAGGCTTTCCATTGGAAAAAGGATTGCAACAGAAGACCAGCAAAATTTCTTACATGCGCTTTCTGATTCCCAGTTATAATCTGCATACCCTTTATCCTACGCACTATTTCGAGACCCTTCAGCAATGCTTCCGTGACATGGATTCTTTATGAGGTATTAAAGAATTTCAGACACGTGGTCTTTTATCCCATCATTCTAACTATAATGGTTGGGAAAGAGCCATTCTCAAGATAGTCCCTGGAGGAATAGGGTGCCCTGAAGGATGTCACACCGAAGGTATAGGATGCCCTCCAGGAGGGGTTGCTCTATAAATCAGGTTCGCTGGAGGGGACGATCCCTGAGAAGTTCTCTAAACCCATCCAGAAAAATCGTGCAGGGGGGTAAAAGAGATTTCAGTCTCTTCACAGGAAACCTTCCTTACGATTTTTCTCATAAAGAGCTAAGAACTATATTCAGCAGATATGGAAAAGTGTTGGATACATATATTCCAAGCTTCCCAAAGTCAAAGAGATCTCGGGGATTCTCCTTCATGCGCTTTTTGTATGAGAATGACGCGAGGGTTGCCACAGAAATGCTGGATGGGGAGAGAATCGATGGTAGGATGGTTACAATCACAAAAGGCCAAACCAAGGAACCCCATTCCAATTAGGAGTTAAAAACCTACCTCTAAGATTTCGGAACAATTAATTCATGATGGTTGGTCATATGCAGAAGTGGTTGCTTTTAAGTGTTAAATATTGCATATTTTCCCCTATTTATATCTTGGCTTTCTGAACATAATACTTCTGAATGTTATATTTTATGCATGTTTGTGTTGCAATGTTATATTTAGTGCTCAAGAATCACCAGGGCAAAGGAGGCATCTTAAGAGACCAAGAACAGAGAATTCTCATGCCTAAGATCTGAGGAAACCAAGTACAAAGGATAGAGAAAATATTGGTAAAATCACAAGTTAAACAGCAGAAAAACAAGACAGTTTGGTCCCACCTAAGCCAACTTCAGTGCCACCGAAAGTGCACAAAACATTCAAATAAGAAAACAACTTAATTTGGTGCCACCTAAGTACTCTACACATAAAATTTTAGATACGATGATTTTAGATACGATTTCGGTGTCATTGAACTAACTTCAGTGCCACCGAAATCGCGCAGAAACATAACTTGGGGTCGACGTGGATTGCATAGTTTGAGGCGGTTTATGGAAATTTGAAGACAGTACGAAAGGTGAAGCTTCACAACTATAAATAGGAGTCCCTAGGACGTTCCTAGGGATCTTTTAGGGTTCAAGGAGTGGAGCAAAAGGGTGGAGCCACCGTCCAAGAACTTTCTTCTTCGTTCTTTAGTTTGTTTTATGATTTGTTTGAGAGACTTTAGTTCAATCATGTTAATGGTTGGCTAAACCTCTTAGCTAGGGCTAAGAGGTGAATCTTGTTTTGTGATTGAGATGTTTACTTTGCTCTGATTCATATTTATATTTGAACTTCATTGAATTCTAGTTGATTTTAAGAAATATTTTCAGTTTTTAATGGTTTGTTGTGACTCAAATTACAATAGATGAGTAATAGCTTTAAATATCTTATTTTCTATTTGATATTGTGAATTTGGTAAATCCTGTTGGTTTCCATCGCCCCTTGTGCATGGTTGGGTGATGAAATCCCTTCCAATTCACCATAATTCTCCTTCATTGAGGCTAGATCAATGAGAAGTTCAGAGATTTGACCGACTCTTCTTCCGACTAGATAGGATAGGACTCTGATTCTAGTTGGATCTTTTGAATTAAGTGAGGTAACATCTTAATTGCTACAAGTGGATCCTTAGCACCCTAGTTCCCACTTTTAATTGATACTATACTCATCACTCAAAATTACTCATTTAAATTTAGATTTTTTGCTTTAGTTCTTCATCTAGCTCTAGTTCTAGTTAAATTCAGAAGCCATACAAGTTTAGTTCCCATGGATTCGACCTTGGTCTCACCGAGATTATTAGTACATCACGACCCTACACTTGGGGTTGTGAATAAGTTTTTGCAGTTGGCTAAAGGTTTTGATGCAATCAAGTGAAGGTCAACATCCCTTTCCTGGATGCCATAAAACAAATTCCTTCATATGCCAAATTTCTGAAAGACTTATGCATAACCAAGAGGCAGAAAAGTATCAAAAAGAAAATTTTCCTAATAAAGAAAGTTAGTGCCATCATCAAGCAAAGTGTGCTAGGAAAATATAAAGATCTTGGTAGCCTAACTATCACTTGTATAATTGGGAATCAACAAATTGAAAACGCACTTCTTGACTTGGGGGCGAGCATAAATCTTATCCCTTACTCAGTCTATGAACAACTAGGTCTAGGTGAATTAAAAGCCACCTGGACCACATTACAACTTGTTGATCACTCAGTTCGTGTACTGAGGGGGATGATCGAGGATGTATTGGTCCAGGTTGATAAATTTTACTATCCAGTAGATTTTATCGTCCTGGATACTCAGCCTATTGTAGATATGAGCACTCAAACTCTTGTCATACTTGGTCGCCCATTGCTTGCTACATCCAACACTATCATCAATTGCAGGAATTAGGTCATGAATCTGTCTTTTAGAAATATGACATTGGAGCTCAGTATATTTTTCAACATGAGCAGACAGGCAGAGGATGATGACAAGGCCCACGACATCAATATGATAGACTCGTTTGTGGAAGATAGAGCTCTGATGACCTTATCCTCCGACATTCTAGGGACGTACTTGGCCCACTCCCATGATTTGGATGATGACATGATTAGGGAGATGGATGCCACGCTAGATGCTACACTGGTACTTGAAGTTAATCGGTGGAGGCCACAATTTGAAAAATTGCCTCAAACTGATGTTGTGCTTCTACCATCTAGCCTCAAAGCACCAAAGGTTGATTTAAAACCTTTACCCTCTAGTCTTAAATATATTTATTTAGGTCAAGATGAGACATACTTGGTGGTGATTTCATCCCACCTTGAGCAAAAATAGGAGAGTATGCTTATTTCTACTCTCATTAAGCACAAAGGATCCCCTGGATGGTCGGTTGCGGACATCAAGGGAATTGACCCAGTGATTTGTACTCACCATATTCATCTTAAGGATAATATGAAGACCTCTCAGCAACCACAATGTAGATTAAATCCAAACATGAAAGAAGTGGTTAAGGCTCAGGTACATAAACTGTTAGACGTATATACCCCATATCCGATAACCAATGGGCGAGTCCAACTAAGGTGATTCCTAAGAAGTCTGGAATCACCATCGTAGGCAATGCTAATAATGAACTCGTGCCAACTAGAGTCACTACTGGTTGGAGAATGTGCAATGATTACAGGAAGTTGAATACCGTCATGAGGAAGGACCACTTTCCTTTGCCCTTCATTGATCAAATCTTGGAAAGGCTAGCTAGTCATTCTTACTATTACTTCCTTGATGGATATTTAGGCTACAACCAGATAGAGCGTAACATCTCGAAAAAATCCATACAAGGACCCGAGTACCACCTCAGGCAGAAATCGCTAAGGACCGTATTCTGTAGAAGTTAGACAAAAATTAATTAAGTACTAAACTAAATTAATAGGTGGATTTAGCTGAACCACTATTCATACAAGTGACAAGACCCAAAACCATCAAGATCACTAACTCAACACTACTTAAAAACATAGGAAGAATCCCAAAAGCCGATTGCTCTCGGGAGCACATTGAAACTCTGTATCGAACCTGGACTGCACTTCGAAAGTCCGATGATCGCGAAACCATAGGGTTATGACTGTTTTATTAGGCTTGACAACCATCGCTGAAGTTGAGCCCAAATAGTATCCAAAAATGTACAACTTGAGCCCTAAGCGAAGTGTGTGAGAAACGCGAATATCTTTAAAAAATGAACCAGAACTTATGTAAATTGGGCCTTTCGCTCATGGGTGAAATTAAAGATTTTAGACCATTAGTTTTTGACCAAACTTCACCTATGGATCAGTGAAATTTCCCTACACATATCTGTATACTTGTGGCCCTGATCGAGTGACAACAACCGTTGATCTGAAATTGCAACCTAGCTTAGATCCATGGTTAAGGAACTTGTTCCAAGCCATAGGTGAGTAATGGACCTCCAAATGAGCCCCGTTTGTCCGAAATAGATGCCCTTTATCTATAACCTAAGTATACCATGGCCCTGGGGCCATTGACATCAGTTCTGGGCCTATTTAAAGGCCTTAAACCACCCCACTCATCTCTCATACGAATTTACTCCAAACCCTAGGAGAGAGAAGAGAGAAAGGAAGAGAAAAGAGTGAGGAGAGAAGAGGAAGTTTAGGAGATTGTGGCAGTGTTTCTCTCCCACGACTACACACACTAGATTGCCTTTCCACATCGCTACACGACCCGTTTCAATTGCGATTTAGGTAAGAAATCCTAACCATAATCTTGGTTTAGAAGTCCAAATAGAATTATCGATGAAGTGGCTAACCTATTTCATCGTATAGGTGTCGTCGTTCCATTTTCAGGAACGTTGTGTTGAAACTAAGTCCAAATTGGTATTCCGACAAAAGGTGCGGACTATAAATGTTTAGGTTATGGTTTTCAAAGCTTTCAATGTCAGCTAATGAATTATGTCTGACTTGATTGATGCCATATGATTTTCGTTACGATGGTTTCCATATATTATACATGTATGAACTATGTTGAACAAATATGCAGCCCATGTGTTCGTTGAAATGTTTGAATGAACATGCAATTATGATTTGTGCTTGTCATGACTATTAATCTAGAATTCATGTTTGTTGTATATATGACAACCTCTTTGTGAAAGGATTTGCCATAATATATGCTGTAACTAAATTAGTCTATGTATTTAGTAATGTGTAGTCTAAGTGTTTGATAAAATGTCTAAATGAGAAATTGTTGATTAATTGTATTTAATAAGGGCATTGAGATGGGATTCTCAATTACCTTATCTATATGTATAGTTTCCTTCATGTAATCTTAATTTTGACTATACAATTTATGGATGAAATGCAATATTTGGTCACATGTTCAATGTGTTTGATGAAATGCTCAAATAGGAGATTTGTTTGGACCATTTGTTAAATGTGGATATGATTATCACATGTGTCTACTATTGCATTGGAGTAAGGTTGGGGCTACAACCTAGCCCAGGTAATTGATAATAATCCATGTCCAGGTGGCTGAATTAATCTCACCACCTTGGGAAATTCGACGAATCCGTGTCGCACGATGATTGTCGACAGTGGTTAGGACACGAGGGGTGCATATGCGCTCCATGTTGATTAAGTTAACGTGTGCTTGTACCAATCAAACTTACCAAAAAAATCGATTGGCTTTTTGTTTGTTTACCATGTATGGACATCACTGCTTGAATTTAAGGTACCACCTATCATTGTAAAGACCCGCTTCAACCATGGTACCATGATCCGATAAGACTCATTAGCCAGGCATGGTGGTATGGGACACCGTGTTCGAGCTGTCGGCCTACGCCGTGGCTTACGCGACGGACCCAGAATTCATGGACAAGGAGGAGAAATTCTCCTGCGTACAACTCTCAAGAGGGTCTGTGTAGACCTAGAGCTGTGTCGCCGAGATTATAGGGTCATGGAATAGTTGGACATTTTGTGTTTTGCTAGTTAGACACTTTACGTTTTGCTATTTTGTAAATTTTGGAAACAATAAGTGTAAATATTCAGCCTAGTCACATACTCGTACTCCAGAGGTTATAAATCACTTACCTGTTGAAATATGCATGTTACAGTCTTCCGCTTGCTAAATCAAATTTCCTCTGGAGTATGATATGCTGTTTTAGTATAATTCCCCTCATGTTTAATGCACTAATATGGATAACATTCAAACATCATTATCTATGTTGCATAAGTGATGTGTTAGATCTCGGGAGTTAAGCCTTGCTCGACCCTCGAAATTCTGAGCGTTACATAGAGATAGCCCTTCAAGATCAAGAAAAGACTACTTTCACATGTCTCTTTGGCACCTTTGTTTACCTAAGGATGCCATTTGGACTATTTAATGCCCCCACCACTTTTTAGCGATGCATGTTGACTATTTTTTCTAATATGGTGAGGCAATATTTAGAGGTCTTCATGGACGACTTCTCTATATTTGGTCTATCATTCAACGAATGTTTGAAAATTTTGAAAAATGTGCTGAAGCGATATGAGGAAAAGAATTTAGTACTAAATTGGGAGAAGTGACATTTTATGGTTCATAGGGGAATTGTTCTTGGACATATCATCTCGTCCAAGGGAATTGAGGTAAATAAAGTAAAAAATTGATCTTATCTTTAACCTACCTCCACCCAAGAGCATACGAGACGTACGATCCTTCTTAGAACATGTCAGATTTTACGGATGATTTATAAAGGACTTTAGTCATCTCTCTCATCGTTTATGTAATCTTCTTCAAAATGATGAACTATATGAGTGAATTGAGCAATGCCAGGAAGCTTTTACTAAGATCAAGGGCATATTAACCACCGCACCTATCATGCAGCCACCTGACTAAAATATTCCTTTTGAGATTATGTGTGATGTGTCTAATTATGCTATTGGGGTGGTATTAGGCCAGAGAAAATAAAAGAAGCCCTACGTTATTCACTATACGAGTATAACTCTAAATTCTGCCCAAGTGAACTATTCTACTACGGTGAAGGAACTCTTAGGTGTAGTATTTTCTTTGGACAAATTTAGGTCCTACCTGATCGGATCCAAGATCATTATTTACACTGACCATGCGACATTGAAGTACCTTTTTTCTAAAAATGATATTAATCCACACTTAATAAGATGGATCCTTCTACTTTAAGAATTTAATTTAGAAATAAAAGATAAAAAGGGAGTAGAGAACTTAGTGGTTGACCATCTTTCACAACTTGATCTCCCTTATTCCCTTGAAACAACACCAATAAACGATATGTTCCCTAATGAACAATTTTGTAAACTCTGCCACTCACGTTGGTTTTCTAATATTGCTAATTATCTTGCCACAGGTTTCATGCCAACACATTGAACTGCATAAGATAAGAAAAAATTCTTCGTCGAAATACATAAATTTTTCTAGGATGATCCATATTTGTTCAAATATTACTTGGACCAAATTCTAAGGAGATGTGTGCCAGATAATGAACATCAAACTATCATCTCCTTCTATCACTTTCAATCCTGCGGTGGTCACTTTTCTGTTAAAAAGACCATGGCTAAAATTTTGTGGTGCGACTTTTACTTACCCACTATGTTCAAGGACACTCGTGAGTTCTGGAAAGCTTGTAAGCATGTCAGAAATTGGGAGTGTTGTCCCATTGAAATATAATGCCTTTGAATCTCATTCTAATCATTGAAGCATTTGACTACTGGGGCATCGATTTCATAGGACTATTCCCCCAATCCTTTAGGAATTTAAACATTTTACTAGCAGTAGACTATGTCACTAAATGGGTCTAAGCGATCCCGTGTCGGAACAATGACCATCGAACGGTCATTAGATTCTTAAAATAAAACATCCTTTTCTAGTTCGAAACGCCTTGGGCCATCATTAGTGATGGAGGTTCACACTTTTATAATAGGCCATTTAGAAGCTTAATGAAGAAAAATGGCATCTCCCATAAAGTGAGCACTCCATACTACCCACAAACAAGTGGGCAAGATGAGATTTCCAGCAGGAAAATTAAACACATTCTAGAGAAAACGGTTAACCCTGACTGTAAGGATTGGTCAATCCGAATGACCGATGCTTTATGGGCTTACCGTACTGCTTTTAAGACCCCTATTAGAATGTCTCCCTTTAGACTTGTTTATGAAAAAGATTGCCACTTACCTGTGAAATTGAAACATAGAGCCTAATGGGCTATCAAAAACATGAATTTTAACCTGGACAATGCTGGCTCGCTATGCAAACTTCAGTTAAATGAAATTGAGAAAATCCGGAACGACATGTATAAGAACTCGAGAATGTACAAGGATAGGATGAAGGTGTTTCATGACAGGAACATACTTCGAAAATCATTCTTGACTGGTCAAAAGGTCCTCTTGTATAATTCTCAGTTACATCTTTTTCCAGGTAAATTACGATTTTGTTGGACTGGCCCTTTCACAGTTACTAATGTTTATCCTTATAAGGCCATTGAGATAAAGAATCCAAACAATGGCAATGATTTTAAAGTGAATGGACATCATTTAAAGTGATTTGTTGAGAAATTTGATTTAGAGGACATGTCCATACCTTTGATTGATCCGGTTTACCACGGTTGACCTCCCAGTCTGATGGAAGTGTAGTTAGGTTTTATTACTTTCATAGGATTTAGGACTAGGATAGTTTGCTTTCCATTGTTTAGTCTGCATGCTAGCCCATCTCGCGTTTAGATCCTTGGAAAAGTTTTAATTCGCCTTCTTCAGGTACTACATTTCCTTCACTTCTCCTCTATTTTCGTTGTCTCATATACATTACATGCTTATATCTTTTACATTGAGGATAATGTTGATTTTAATTTAAGGGTGTGGATTGGGTAAACTAATTAAGCATTTTCTTAGTTTGGAGCAAAAATTGTTTCTTGCTTTCCTAGTTTTGAGCAAAATTTATGGAAAATTTCAAATTTTCAAGATAAAAATCTATCGAAAAATGATAATTTGTGTATTTAAGAATGCTTTGAGTATGATGATGAGCCAGAGATTGAATTTCGAATTGTTAGAGTTTGATCAACGAAGTAACCTGTCACCTAAGCTCTTGTACTTAATTGATTAAGAGGAAGTTTGAACGTCATGATAATCTAAATCACAAGACACGTTCAATTTACTTTCTGTGAATAGTATTAGAATTTCTGATTGTTAGTATGATGATCATTGAAAGATATTGAAAATCAAGTCTGGAGAATTTTATCCACCTTAAAAGATGAAAAGAACTAGTTAAAAAATAGTGAGATCAACAAAAAGGTCATGTACGGTGAAAAGACTAAAAAAGCTTGAAAAAGAATGAAAAATCTGAAAAGATGAAAAAAATTGAATGAAAACAAATGACCGTCAATATAAAGTCAAAAATTGGAAAAAGAAGGAAAAGGGGATAAGTTCAAATCAGTACTTGAATTTTTAACTAATCTTGAAGTGATGAGCATGGCTAACATTATGAAAAGATAGTATTTTTATGGGAAGTAAGTTGATAAGCACTGAGCACATCAGAAAACTTGGTATATGAACCTACGCTCTGAGTTAATAATAAAAAACCTACTTGATTGATTGCTTATGTAATTTAGCCATAGGTTTTCAAAATCTCACTTTTCTCTCTTTCATTCTACTCATTCATACTCGATTGCACAGAAGATTATTTTTTGAAAGAGGTTTTGAACATTAAGGATTGAAGATTATTTCACGCATGTTTTGCTCGGGACTCGCAAAATGCTGGTTGGGGAGTGTGTTGAATGTCAAATATTGCATATTTTCCCCCATTTATATCTTAGTTTTATGAACATGATACTGCTTAATGTTATATTTTATGCATGTTTGTGTTGCAAGGTGAATCTGAGAGCTTAAATTAAAAATAATGCTAAAAGCATGGATTTAGTGCTCAAGAATCACCAAGGTTATTTCGACAAGAAATGAATGCATTTCGTTTAGAGAATTATCATTTGATAATAACAAAGAAAATAGAAGAACGTTTTATTATTATAGATTTCATTAATTCTGAGTTTGATTACATCCTCATATTTTCCTTGATTTTGAAAATAAAGTATAATGAATCAACTCGATGAATGAGAGGAGGAGAAATTCAATGGTAATTTTCGGCAACATTTCAGCGTATTAGATGTTCACAATAAAGATAGACGAGTTGTGCAGACTTGAAGCCCTTGGTTTGGTTGCGTGATAAACATTGGTTGTCTTTTCACTCTCTCTTTCAACTTCTCCACCTCATTCTGAATACTTTTCTCCTTACTCTTAATGGCCTTTCAAAACAAATTGTTGTGTGAGTGAACCAGTTGTGTGGATGGATTTTTCCTTCTTCTGGAACTCTATAAATAGGGAAACTTCTAATGTGAGGAACTTCGGTTATGCACCACAGAACGATACTCTCAGGGTAACTTGAGTTGTGCACTAGATCACTTCGATTGTGCACCTGCACAACGACATTCTCGGGGTAAATTGATTTATACCATAGATAACTTCGATTGTTCACGCACACAATGACATTCTTGGGGTAACTTGAGTTGTGTCATAGATAACTTCGATTGTGCACCCGCACAATGACATTCTCGAGGCAACTAGAGTTGTGCACCCACACAATGACATTCTTGGGGCAACTTGAGTTATGCAGATTTTCCATGGCTCTACTTTTCTCTTACTCCGAGAACTCATTGAGCTTCTCTAATTTCTGTCCTCCTCAAATGAGGATGGGAGAGGGGTATTAATAGGTTATTCACGTTTGTGAAGGCTACTTGCGCACAATTGAGACTTACAGCAGGGGCACACAATACATTCTAGCGCATAATCCATTCCAGCGCATAACACATTCCAGCGCACAACCCATTTTAACGCACAACGCATTCAAGCGCACAACCCATTCCGGGGCACAATGCATTCCATCGCACAACTCATTCTTGGCACAACCCATTCCAATGCACAACACATTCCATCACACCATGCATTTCAGCGCACAACGCATTCCAGCACACAACGCATTCCAGCGCACAACGCATCCCAGCACACAACCCATTCCAGTGCACAATGCATTCCAGCACACAATGCATTCCAACACACAACTCATAGGTGCACAATAGGGGCACTCAATAGGCGATCCGAGGAGAGAGAGTGTACGCACAATGGTGAATCCGGGGTGGGACTCATCGCGTAACGTAATAGGGAAGGACCAGAGAAAGAGTGAGTGCACGCAATGGAAATGATAGGCCGGGGTGCTGACTCATGTAATAGAGGGAGCAATCTAGGGAGTTGACCCACGTAATGGAATTTACACACTAAAGCGATGCACGTGCAATGAGACTTCTAGAGAGAGAAAGATAGAATATTTTTGTGCCCCAATAGATGCCCCCTCGATCCTTCTTTGATTTGTCCTATGAAATCTAGTGGAGGATTGATCTTCTTCTGCATAGAAATCTTTCCTATCAGAGAAGGATTGCTTGAGTGGAGATCTTCAATCAGTCGAGTTTGAACGGAAGACTGAATGATCATGCTGGAACAAAAGACTGAATGTCCCCAGTCCAAAGCACTGAATGAAAACTTCAATAAGGAAGATAATGGCAGCAATGAAAGCACTGTCTTTATAGCAGTCAATCGGATAGAACACATT
The DNA here is from genome assembly GCF_029962835.1 of Magnolia sinica. Taxonomy (NCBI): domain Eukaryota; kingdom Viridiplantae; phylum Streptophyta; class Magnoliopsida; order Magnoliales; family Magnoliaceae; genus Magnolia; species Magnolia sinica. The sequence goes on from NC_080573.1 coordinate 52,317,779, forward strand.
TCTATGGACATGGCCACAATTGAATCCTCCACAGTTTTAACTCCATTATTCACACAGTTCTCTTTCATCTAAACTTGCTACTGCAATAGCTTTGACAACTCTATCTTTGAGTAACTTGATCAGAGAATTGTCTTTTAATGTTGCTCTTACTGCAATAATCTCTTCGATCAACTCTAACGACTCTTTCTTTGAACTCCATAGCTAGGGAATTGTTCTTTAATGCTGCTCTTATTACAACAATCTCTTTGATTGTCTCTTTTATTCATAGTCAGCATGATCCAAGATTTCGAGTGGTAATCTTTCCTGTCAAATTAATCGGAATTAGTATCTCAAGATATCATAATTTTACAATTTAATTTCATGAAGTATATATTAAAAGCTTTTAGAATGATTGCAATATTTGCAAAAAGATAATGATTTAGTCAATCCATCTTTGTGGTTATCAGCATGCTTTGCATCGTATTTGTCACAATTTTGGTCATTATATCATGCTTTCGAAGATGTCATTTCTGGCTTTAGAGGTTTAACCACTAAGTCTTTTCTAGTTTGTACTCATTGGCATTTCTTTATAGGCTGGCTAGGAGTATATTTTCCTTGGACCTTTGCTGATTTTGAAAAATAGGGAAGACTTCTTTTAATTTCCATTTACTAGCTTTCTGGAGGTCATAAAAGTGACTGATGATGGTTCTATCTCTTTTGGTGAACATTTGTTCCTTGTCTCCATCAGGTCTAGTACTCTTCCACTGAGGGAAGATAGTTCATTTTGGCATGAATCCATATAACTAGGCCTTGATATGGAAGCAATTTTGAATGTTCAAACTGGATCACACTTCATAATTCCCAGCTATAATTATCCAGTTCATGTTTCTTATAGTTGGATGCGTTGGTGGGCTTATCAATATTACTTACCACGCGATTGTTGCTCAGTAAATTACGTCATATAGATTCCTCTGCCACCATATGAAATTATTAAAAAGACCAATGTATAAATTACTTTGAAGAAATAAATCATGTCCCCTTTCTAGGCCAACTTTGTATAAAGATTTCTTCAGAAGATAATATTTATCAAAATGAAACCTGCTGATACTATTGAAGGATGGATAACATTTGGTGCTGAATCCAAAGAATACATATGAATTTTTAGATCGTCCAATAAAGAGAGAATGATAATTCTTCATATTTTCATCCTCCTCAACCTCTGCAGATTTTGCGAAATAGCCTTCCTTTATTTTCAGGAAAACAAGAGATAGAAAGGCATCATTATTCACTTCAGAAGGATAAGCATATTATAATTGAAGACTAGTAATTGATCTTGAAGAGTTTAACTTTTAAATAGAAAGTAGCAAGTATTTTGAACAAACTTACTATTGCTAGAATTTGAACTTGATTAAAGAGAAACACATTTTTGTATATTGTTTAATCGGTGTTTGAGATTTTCATCAAACAATTGCATATTTGAGCATATCTTAAAAGTAGATGATAATATATATCTACAGTATTTTAATGCTACACATAGTTTAAGCTCTTGAATAGTGGAGCTAGTATACTTTGACTGGACATGACTTGACCTAACTGAACTGGACTAGACTGGATTGGACTGAACTTGACTTGACTGGACACTTCACACATAGTTTAAGCTCTTGAGTAGTGGAGCGATCATAGTTTTTTATACTCATAAGTAGTTGGAGTCAAGTCTTACGTGGATGGTCTCTGTAACTCTTATAAGTTCGCTGGACTTATCGCAGACTGGGAGTTTACAAACTGCAATCCATTAGAGGGGCCCAGTGAAGCTATCAGGGCCATGAACTCGGTGGGATTTACACACAAGGTTGGCCACAGTAACTCTTTAGAGTTCATGGGGCACACAAGGCTACCTTTAGGTACCAAATCCAAGGCCGCTAGTCCATCAATGAGGAAAGCTAGGAATCTGGGTGGTCTTTTGCATGGTTGGCCTATCTATGGACAATGTCCAAAGTGCGCACACTGCAACCCACTTTTTCTTCGTCTGTAAGGTCGGACCCATTTACGGGAGGGCATTTTCTCTCACCTTCCCTAGTAACGCTGTTAAAAGTTGTACAGACGGCATTGGTCTCACGTGTGACTGGCCGTTATGGACTTTTTGGCCATTTAGGGCTTTTAGTCACTGGCTCCATCTCCTGCCCGCATGAGTTTAAGCATATGATGGCCTATACGGGCTTTTTAGGGTCATTAGCTTCTCACTGCTGCCAACATAATTTTATGTACCGTCGAAGATGGTAGGTCTTATGTGTAGTTGGCTGTATAGGCTTAGCTGCGCCGCCGTGAATGGTAAACCGCTGTTGCTATTGTGGTATTTATATATGGTTGACCGTATAGGCTTTGCTGAAGATAACAACTCGATAATTGATATATGGTAATAATCGTCGGCGCTTGACAATAATATGCTTGAACTTGATATGCCTGAAAATTTGCCTTTTATTCATGTATGGAGAAGGTATAAGGCATTGACACTGAGAATTTTCCATCATTCTGCTTATCTTCCCTCCTTTTGATCTGGAAGTATTATGCTAATATTCTTTGAAATCAAAACCGTGATTATCTTCAAGGGTGATATATTTTGATGAACTGACACTAACAAGTATATTGATGAAAATTTACCCCCATGGTGAATATACTTATCTTGCTTCTTCTTGATCCAATCTCAAAGATATGGGAAGTCGCATCTTTATTTAGATGTTGATCCCATGTCATTACTTTCTCTCTTAAGATCTTAAAATAACCAATTCATATGAGAATTGAGTTGCTTCACGTTGATCTTTTCCAAATTGCAAGCTTTTATAATTAAATCTTCAAAGGTTTGTACATTCGGACCAATAAGTCCTAACATAATGTCTGGTTTTATGCATTTTATACATAACTTGACTTATTCTTCTTCTCTAGCAAGCTTTAAGCATGATGCCCCCAGGGTCTTCCATCGACTGATAAATTTGTCAACTGGTTCGCCTCCTCGTTGGCGAGCAGAGGCTAATTCAATCAAGCTGACTTCTCATCTGAAGGCTTTCCTTGTCAGAGAAGACCCAAATAATCGCAAACAATACTGAGGAACTCTAGAGAAGTTGTGAACATGATGCCCCCAGGGTCTTCCATCAACTGATAAATTCCTGAACTGTTTCGCCTCCTCGTTGGCGAGCAGAGGCTAATTTAGTCAAGCTAACTTCTCATCTGAAGGCTTTCCTTGATAGAGAAGACCCAAATAATCGCAAACAATACTGAGGAACTCTAGAGAAATTTCTGATCATTCATTATGAAGTGCATCATATGTTCTTTTGGTTACTCGTCCTCATTAAACTTTTTAAAGTTTGGGTGTTTAAAGTCAACGGAAAATGGCATTTCTTCTATTTTAGTGGGATATGGTGTATGATATCTGAACCTTTTATTCTTATTCTTGTTCCTTCTCTAAATGAATAGTTTTGTTGACCATCTGTTGGATTTCTTCATGCATTATATTCTGAGTAATATTAGGCGCTAGTCCTTGACATCTAACAGTTATGGCATTTCTACTTGTGGTTCAATGTTGTTTGCAACAATCACTGATGGAAAATTAGGGACTTCTTCAACAACATGCTCATTTGGTGAAGGCTGATTAACATCTGCCATAAAGTTTTCCCATTTCTTTATACTTCCATTGTCCTGATATCAAAGGAGAAAGTGAAAAATTACATTGCTAATGTCGTTGAGGGAGATGAACTGTCACGCCCCAAACTCGGAAACTGGGCTCACAAAATTCCTGATTGCCTAATTCGGTGCCGACAGCGTCCGTAGTACTCCATTCTGGGCTCCTAGTGCTCATACGCCAGATTTAATCCTGGGATCCTACAAGGAGGATTTTCAATATGAATTTGTCTCATAAGAAACATAACTACAAGTTTACCCAAATCACAAAGGCAACATCATCATCATATATCCACTAATATAAATAGTTGAATATAATACTGAAAGGAAAATACATATGTCAAAAATCAATGCTCTATAAGTCCGTTGCATGGTCCAAGCTCAATGTTGCTGCAACCTAACGTCGTCTGCATGCATCTATCGTGCATAAGCTTATAGAAAGCTTAGTGAGTGGTGAAAGTGTGTATGCAAGGTAAGTGCCAAGTAAGCAATATCAGAGTAATCAGAGTAAGCGAAAATATTAACAAGCCTATAAATCATACAATATCAGAATAACGCAAAAACATCCTGATAGACCCATAAATACCATCAACCTTATCTAGGCTATGTGATGCAAAAATATAATAATCAATATCATATATTGAGGAAACAATGTAAATCAGCTATGCAACGCGAAGACAGTAAGCCAAATACTACATACTGAGGATGTAATGCAATATGCGATATAAATGAAATGACCAATCTAGAGTGTGAAGTCAGGATGATAGTACTAGTATCGCAAGCTACAGGGTCCACCATAAGAGACTTCTATCCAAACCAGTCCATACCTAAATTTGGATAGTCAGATTCAATGTGGTAAACTCTTGATCTTAGGTTAGTCGCGCGCCCAACCGAAATCCTGACCATGTGAAGGTACACAACAATTAATTGCGCACCACCAGCCCAAGTGGATAGTGAATTAAATGAATATATGAGTATGCAACTCCTACTCAATAAGTCCACATATCAGTATGGATCCTCTCTGGGAAGTCACTAGGGTCTATTACCCTTCAAACTAGATTGTCGCCCCATCGCATGCAACAAGGCGAGTGGAAGAGACCTCACAATCCGCCTGCTAATATCGGGCCTGGCTCATCGATAGCGGATCCATTCCTCGAGCTGGTCAGACTAAGCCTAGCATTGCCTCCTCCTCTCGGGTAGGTAAGGTCGTACCCCCTTCCAACCGACCACGACATAGTGGGAGACGTGGCCTAACGGTATACGGCTCTCATGCGCTCATGCATCCACTCAATCTAGACGTTGGAACAATCTCTGGAACTAAGAGGGTTTAGAGACTTTCACCTAGGGATATCTATAGTAACCCATGTAGAACAGATTTTCGGTATCCCATCTGGCCATCAATGAAATACTTGTGGAGGCTACGACCTTGATGTCGCTAGGGCGTACAGTAATCACAACACACAATGCAAGATGCATGAGTCATACAATCCAGTCATGCATCAATCCTTCGCATACCGTGTACTCATGTGAGACAATCTCCGCCTATCAGGGAGTCTCATAACAACGTGCCCAATGTCATATACAATGGTTAACCACATCTCATAACAAACATGCAGATGATACGTATGGGCATGTATCGTGATGCTATGCTGTCACATACTCATAATCGATATCAGTAACTAGCACCAACAATCAACAATCGGGATTGACAATGTGGACATTTAACCAACATTACCCCCAAGGAGTGGCCCACATAGAGCCTCACATATAGTAGACCCATAGCCTCACAAAGGGCCTGATATACAACACCATGGGTCTCACTCAAGAGCTTAATACACATCACAATGGGCCTTTCACATGGGCCTAACATACATCACAAGGGGCTCTATCGCCTGACCCTCAAATGCATCACAATGGACCTCATCACATAGGCCTCAGCAATCGGCCTCGACAAATCAGAATCGGCCTCGATACTCAGCCTTGACAATCAGAATCGGCCTCGATACTTAACTTCGACAAATCGGAATCGGCCTCGACGATCAGAATTGGCCTAGATTACCGGAATCGATCGATAATCGGAATCAGCAAATCGGTCACGTCAACAGGAATTGGTAATCGGTCATGAAAATCGGCCCCGATCACTAATCGATAATCGGCCATGACAATCGGAATCGGTCGATAGTCAGAATCGGTAAATCAGTCATGTCAATCGGAATCGGTAATCGGTTAGGACAATTAGAATCAATCAATAATCAGAATCAGCAAATCGGTCACGTTAATCAGAATCGATAATCGGTCATGACAATCAAAATTAATCGATAATCAGAATCGAAAAATCGGTCGTGTCAATCAGAATCAGCAATCAGTCATGACAATCGGAATTAATCGATAATCAGAATATGCAAATCGATCACGTCAATCGAAATCGAAAATCGTCACAACAATTAAAATTAATTAATAATCAGAATCAGCAAATCGGTCACATCAATCAGAATCGGCAATCGGTCATAACAATTAAAATCGATCGATAATCGGAATTGGCAAATCGGTCACGACAATCGAATCAATCGATAATCAGAATCGGCAAATCGGTCACGTCAATTGGAATCGACAATCGGTCACAATAATCAAAATCAATCGATAATCAGAATCAGTAAATCGGTCATGCCAATCAAAATCGGTAATCGGTCATGACAATTGGAATCGACTGATAATCAGAATCAGTAAATTGGTCACGTCAATTAGAATCGGCAATCGGTCACGACAATCAGAATCAATCGATAATTAGAATCGGCAAATCGGTCACGTCGATCGAAATCAGCAATCGGTCATAACAATTAAAATCAATCGATAATCAGAAGTGGCAAATCGGTTATGTCAATTGAAATCGGCAATTGGTCATGATAATCAGAATCGATCGATAATTAGAATCGACAAATCGGTCATGTCAATCAGAATCAGCAATCGGTCACATAAATCAGAATCAATCAATAATCAGAATCGGTAAATCGGTCACGACAATTGGAATCAATCGATAATCAGAATCGACAAATCGATCACGTCGATCAAAATCGACAATCAGTCATGACAATTAGAATCGATCGATAATTAGAATCGGCAAATCGGTCACGTCAATCGAAATCAGCCTCGACTAATGGAATTGGCCTCATCAATCGGAGTCGGCCTCGACAATCGGAATCGGAATGGGCCTAACAAGGCCTAAGGGAAGGTCCCAATGTAGACATCCAGCCATCATTGCCCATCAATGTAGACATTCAACTAACATTGCTCCCAAGGAGTGACCCACATAGGGTTAAACATATAGTGGGCCTATGGCCTCACACAAAGGCCTAATACACATCGCAATGGGCCTCATACAAGGGCCGCATACACATCACTATGGGTTGCATCACATGAACCTCGAATACATCACAATGGGCCTCAGATACATCACATTGGGCCTCACCCATGAGCCTCGAATACATCACATTGGGCCTCTCCCATGGGCTTCAAATACACAATAGGTAGGCCCTACACATGGGCCTAATATACATAACAGGTGGGCCCTGTACATGGGCCTCATACACATCAAGCGAGTAGCATCAATGGGCCATCAAGTCGGCTGCATCAATGGACCGCACTAATGGGCCTCAACAACTACACCATTCATTTATCTATAGAGATCATTTTAGTGCATTATCCAAACAATGAATCATATCAAAAGATCATCTGGACCATACGACAAATAACAGTGGTGATGGTGATCAAAAGGTCAGTTGAACCACATCACAACTAGCAATAGAGACAGTGATTTCCACTATATAAAATTTCACAGGGGCCATGATAACATGTATTTTCCATCCAGCCTGTTGATAAGTCACACGGACCTGAACCAACCTGAGAAACAAATATCATATTGGTCCAAAACTTCTGTGACCCAAAAGGGTTTCAATGGTAGACATCTAATCTCCACTATTTCTGTAGTATGGTCCACATGATAATAGATCTGTCTTATTTTTAGTCTCAGGCTTTGTGACAAGCTTGCCAAATGGATGAACGGTTTAGATGTAACACATACATGAGCGAGCCCCATAGGACTCTGTCGTCATTCCAACATAGCAGCCACGCTGCTAGGGCTAACCATACAGATGATGGACGGCTGGGATACATCATATACATCATGAGGGGCTCATGGAAGTTGCTAACGTCAACAACAACTACTGTTGCTGCTGAAGATGGATGAACGACGTAGATATACATCACGTACGTCTCATGTGAGCTCCACAGTTAGACGGTGCTGATAAGGCACCTGCATCACGGTGTGGTGAGTTATCCACCGTCTAATCCACTGGACGGTGGATGGAATAGGTGAGACCCTAACATCTGGTGGGTACTATGTATGGCCCACCTTACATACACACACATATATAACATTATTATTTTAATATTATCATGAGTTCAAACGTCCAGACCTGGACGTCTAATTGACAGACGGTCTGGATATAAATCCCATGTGGGACCCACCATCCTTACTGCTGGACGGTGGAGTCACACATGGAGATCAAGTGGGTCCACAAGATCTGGACGGTTTGTAAAAACACACACCTCGTGATCAGATCCACCCTTGCTGACTTCAATCTAGCAGCTATTGCTGCTACTGGTGGACGGTCTGGATTTAACACATCCACATGGTCAGACCCATAGATCTTGCTAGTGGGGCTCACGCAGATGGACAGCGTGGCATAAAATATATACATCACGCAGGACCCACAGAAATCGCTGACGTCAATACGGCAGCTATATACGTGGGTACCCACCGTCTAAATGGACAGTTTGGATGTTCATCAAGTGGCTCTCACCGTCCACATCTGCTGGATGGTGTGGATCATACACATCATAGTGGGCCATACATCAAAAATGAAAAAATAGAGAAAGGGATGAAGAGAGGGAGAAAGAGAGAAAGAGAGGGAGAAAGAGAGAGAGAGAGAGAGAGAGAGAGAGAGAGAGAGACGGATGGAGGAGGGGCCCCGCCACGATGGGCCTCCCCATACAATACATACATCAAGATGGGTCCCACCATAAGTGGGCCCTCAAATCACAAAATAACATCACCCACCTTTCCTTCTTCTTCCTCCCTAGTGCTCCAAGTCTCCTAAGAACCTCTTTAAATGTTGGAGATGATGATCTAAGGGTTGGATGGTGAGGATTGAGGGGGAAGGGAGTGGGCCACACCTAGCTCTCTCTTGGAAGGCTTGGACGTTGGAGTTGCTTGGGGAATGAGAGAGAGAGAGGTGTAAGAGAGAGAGAGGGATGGGTGAGTGATGGGGTGTGATGGGTGAGTGAGTGATGGATGTGTACTTATGTAAGAGAGAATGTTGACTTTTAGGGAGGGTGGTTGTACTTAGGGATGGGATGGAGTGATGAGTTGTACTTTGATTAATTGATGTGATGTGTCATAAAGATTCTTCCGAAATTGCAACGCATGGTGTTTTCCTTGAACTAAACGTGGGCCCACATCCCCTGGCCCGAGTATCGCCTCGGTGGCGAGACACGGCATCGGAACCACGGCAACAGCGCGGTTGTAAGAGTATAAGTCTCGAATTGAGCCGATGCTAGAATGTGGGATATGACTTAGGATCGTACGCAAATGCTGATAGGAGATCACGGGTTACCGAAATTTGACCAGGAGACTGCGGAGGCATACAGAATGGTATGGGCTAGGATACGGGTCTTACATGAACGGTTGTGATATTGAGTGACTGAGGTGAAACTGTACCTTATGGCATTTAGCATAATCGACCCTTTAACCATTCTTAGCAGAATGGTACTCCTCATGAGAGAAGATCGAACCCTTCACTATCATCCATCCTTCATCATCTCGCTGCGCTACTGGTGAAGCAGAAACCATTCTGGACATCACCTGACATTGTCTATCCTTGATCACAACTGATTTCACCTTCTCTGGTACTTTCTGTAATGGTGATCTCATATTGTCGATGTAATCTTGTGGGAATCCATTAGGTGTGAAGTAAACAACCATGTTAGTCGGGAGAAACGTCATTGCAGTTGTGTATGGACAAAATACTTGTCATTCAGAACAAAGTATTAGTTATTTTAATTAAATAAAATTGCTCTTTGTTTTAGAGATGAAGGGGATGATGTTCCTGTTGAGAGTCGCCATTTTGACATCTATACGACACCAAATAGTGATAAATGTTCTCTGAATATTTTTTAAGTTAACTTTGAATAATAACAGTCCCCAGTTGAGTCGTCATTTTGCTTCGACAAGAAACAAATGCATTTTATTTGGAGAATTATCATTTGATAATAACAAAGAAAATAGAAGAACATTCATCATCATAGATTTCATTAATTCTGAGTTTGTTTACATCCTCGTCTTTCCCTTGATTATGAAAACAAAGTACAATGCATCAACACAATGAATGAGAGGAGGAGCAATTCAATGGCAATTTTCAGTAGCATTTTGGTGTATTAGATGTTCATCACAAAGATAGATGAGTTGTGTAGATTAGAGGCCCTTGGTTTGGTTGCGTGATAGACACTGGTTGTCTTTTCACTCTCTTCTTTGACCTCTCCACCTCATTTAGAATTCTTCTCCCCTTGCTATTGATGGCCCTTCAAAACAAATGGTTATGCGAGTGAAGCAGTTGTGCGGATGGACTTTTCCTTATTTTGGAGCTCTTTAAATACGGAAACTTCTATTGTGTGGAACTTTGTTTGTGCACCACACAACAATACTCTAGGTGCAACTTGAGTTGTGCACTAGATAACTTCGGTTGTGCACCCGCACAACGATACTCTCAGGGCAACTTGAGTTGTACCATAGATAACTTCGATTGTGCACCCGCACAACGACATTCTCGGGGTAACTTGAGTTGTTTCATAGATAACTGTAAGTGCTATAGTTTATATCCCTATTTGTTGTCAAATTTGTGGTGCCAAAATCACTGTTATGTTATATATAACCTGCTTAAAGTGAAGCTCTCTCAAGGATCAACATTCATGACTTCATGACCAAGCTAAGCTCACAACAAGCAAAGCTCACAAGACAAGACTCAAGCTGCAAGACTTCAAGAAGAGTTCAAAGCAGTTAATACACTTTCAAGATTGAGCTACATCAAGGTTTGATCCACATCAAGATTACAAGGCTTATACTTCAAGGTCTCAAGTTCCGAATGTTTCAATGTCCATACTTCATGTTTGAGGTTTGATTGACCATAGGTTGACCTTAGAAGTAGGTCATTTCGGATACATAAACTGAATGTTTATTTTACATGTGATTGGTCTGTTCTTTGACTAGTCCTAGGCCTTCTTCGACTAGTCCTAGACTTGCTTCGACCAGTCTAAGATATTCCTCGACCAGTCGTAAGTTTGTTACATATTCCGGATAAAATCTGTTAGCCTTCGACTAGTCCAGGAAACTATGCGACCAGTTGTAGGAACAGTGTCGACTGATCTTCGACCAGTCGTACAACCTTCTACTCGAAGTCCAGCGAAGGTTTACAGGACCTACGACCAGTCGAAGGAAACCTAAGACCAGTCGTAGGTGACCTACGACCAGTCGTAGAATGGTCAAAGCTTATCCCGCCTAATCTTTTAAATATCTGTTATGGCTTCGACTAGTCGAAGAGCACTCTAGACCAGTCGAAGACCCGATCTTCTCACCTATAAATAGTGCACGAATCTCAAAAGAAATCATCGAATTAATAAAAGTATCCAAGCCAATCCTCGTCGAACTTCTGAGAGATAATTCTGTGCTCCATCTAAGCTAAGTGTGCTTATTTAATATTTTCCTTCCTTAGCTTTATTTTAATTGATTTTGTTTCTGCTATTCCAATCTGATTTGATAAAGAGGAATTATTATTCCCTTTCTTTGGAATCAAAATCAATTAAAGCAAGCCCTATTTGGTTTAATTTAAAATCTATTAGAATTAGAACAATTGTAATCAAGTACTGGACATTGAACTTGGACATTTAATCATCTACTTTGATTTGGTTCTACCGGGCTGCTACAACGAAGGAGATATTCAGGTATTTTACATATTGTAAATTCCTTTCTATTATTTTGGTTTCTTTCAAGATTTGCCAGAAAAATCTTGTTATATTAGTTATCTGAGGAAAGGCAGGAAAACTCAGAAGTGGGGTTTTTTAATTGTGTTAGCCCACGGACAAAGACACAATTGTAAGGGTTTTGGGTGAACCTGGGAAAATCTATTTTTAGTGAACGTTAATATCCCCTGTGTGAGGATATTAGGAGTGGAGTAGCATTTTGTGTGGCTATTGTTTAACAGTTGGTGAACACACAGGCGAACCACTATAAACCCTTGTGTTGTGGTTGATTGTTTTATTCTTCTAATTCTTTATTCTTGTGTAGGATGTATGTATGGTGGTGAATGCTGTAATCATTTAATTCAAGCTTTGTGGGAATGTTGTAATAATTTATAATTTATTTTCTGCTATTCCTTTATCAGCTTGATATTTTAATTTCATTTGAAAGTTGTTCCAGCAAGGTTGCCCTGCCATTTTTATGGTATATGGCTGTCCCTAGAACAATACATTTTTAATTACAAGTTATTTCAATTCAGTTTGTATTTCTTTTTATATTCCTCTTCGATTTGAGACTTGATACAAAGACCTTTCTAGAAATAAGGTTGTCCTACCATAAACTCTGTTTTTGGTGTAAGGTTGTCCTTAGAACAACGTTTGTATCAACCTCTCAAGATCTGAATTTTGAGGTTATTTTAATTTACTACATTGTGATTTACTTTGGCTATCATATTCTTTATTATTCCGCTGTTATAAGTTTTTATTTGGCATTGTCCTATTCACCCCCCCTCTAGGACATATAGCTTGGCCTTTTCAATAACTTCGATTGTGTACCTGCACAACGACATTCTTGGGCAACTTGAGTTGTGCCAGAGATAACTTTGATTGTGCACCCACACAACGACATTCTCAAGGCAACTTGAGTTGTGCTAGAGATAACTTCGGTTGTGCACCCGCACAATGACATTCTCAGGGCAACTTGAGTTATGTGGATTTTCCATGGCTCAGCTTTTCTCTTGCTCTGGGAACTCCTTGAGCTTCTCCAACTTCTGTCCTCCTCAAATGAGGATGGTAGAGGGATATTTATAGGCTATTCACATGTGTGAAGGCTACTTGCACACAACTGAGACTTACAACAGGGGCACACAACACATCCTTCAGAAGGGGGTGCACTACCTGAGCTTTACAACAGGGGCGTACAACACATCCTTCAGCAGGGGGCACACAACCCATCCTTCAGTAGGGGGCATACAACTCATCCTAGGGCACAACACATTCCAGCGCACAACCCATTCCAGCGCACAATGCATTCTAAAGCACAACCCATTCTAGCGCACAACGCATTCCAACGCATAACTCATTCCAGCACACAACCCATGGGTGCACAACACATTTCAGTACACAATGCATTCCAGTGCACAACGCATTTCAGCGCACAACCCATGGACACACAATAGGGGCACTCAACAGGGGATCTGAGGAGAGAGAGTGTACGCACAATGGTGAATCCGGGGAGAGATTGGTTGCGCAATGTAATAGGGAAGGACCAGAGAAAGATTAAGTATGCTCAATGGAAATGATAGGCTAGGGTGCTGACTCGTGCAATAGAGGGAGCAATCTGGGGAGTTGACCCATGCAATGGAATTTACACACAAAAGCAATGCACATGTAATGAGACTTCTAGAGACAGAAAGATAGAATATTAAGATAGAATATTTTTGTGCCCCAACAATGGCAAAGGAAGGATCTTAGGAGACCAAGAATGGAGAATTTTCATGCCTAAGATCCATGGAAATCAAGTACAAAGGATGGAGAAAAGATTGATAAAAGCACAAGTTAAACTGCAAAAAAGCAGGATAGTTCGGTCCTAGCTAAGCCAACTTCGGTGCCACCGAAAGTGCATAAAATAGTCCAACAAGAAAACAGCTTAATTCGGTGCCAACTAAGTACTCTGCACATACAATTTCAGATACGATAAATTTCAGATACAATTTTGGTGCCACCAAACCAACTTCGGTGCCATCGAAATCACGTAGAATCGTAACGCAGGACCAACGCCGATTGCGTAATTTGAGGTGGTTTATAGAAATTCCAAATCGGTGTGAAAGATGGAGCTTCACAAATTTAAATAGGAGTCCCTAAGACATTCCTAGGGATCTTCTAGGGTTCAAGGAGTGGAGCAAAAGGGTGGAGACGCTGTCCAAGAGCTTTCTTCTTCGTTCTTTAGTTTGTTTTATGATTTGTTTAAGAAACTTTAGTTCAATCATGTCTTTGGTTGGCTAAACCTCTTAGCCAGGGTTAAAAGGCGAAACTTGTTGTTGAGGCATAAAAAGAGAGAAAAGAAAGACGGTAGATGATCATTGTGTGCAACTGAACGTTGTGCGCTCATAAGCATTCTACGCTAAAAGGAATTGATCTGCATAAAGGAACTCGCGCAGTGGAGTCCACACGAAGGAACTTGCATAGTAGAGTTTGCACATTGGGATCCGCACAGTGGAGTTCGCGTAGAGGGAATTGGCGCACAAGGGATACCACATAATGACTACGTGGCATGTTCACACATTTAAGAGGGCTATAAATACCCCATGACCCCTTTAAGGGGGGTCATTAGCATCTTATCATAGAAGAGGAGAAGATTGCGAAAGAAGAGAGAGGTAGAGTCCACACTCATTGTGCAGAACAGGTGTTGTGTGGCACACAATGCTGTTGGCGCACAACAGGAGACAACGCACAATAAGAGGGAGCGCACAATAGTGCTGAATGCACAGTAGTGTCCAACACACAATGGCCTCTAGCGTACAATGGCCTCTAGTGCACAATGGTCTCCAGCACAGCACTTAACACAGTGTTTTAGTGCATGATGCCCTTACGCACAACGTTGCCAAATATTTATTTTATATTACAATTCATAAACATTCTATTTTGGAATCAAAAGAGGAAAAAGGATGTAAAAGAACGTGGAATGAATAAATTATGTGATTATCTTCTTTATCTTCTTTTATTTATCATTAAGTGAATGAGATTCACAAATAGAATGCATTTGTTTCTTGTTCGAAACAAAATGGCAACTATGCTAGGGAAATTTTTCATATTCACTTAAATATTAACTTAATAACTATACAAAAGATAATCACAATTGTTTGGCACCTATAAGGCGCCAAAATGACGACTCTCAGTGAGAACATCCTACCTTTCATCTCCAAAATAAAATATAACTTGATTTAATTACTAACTTTTGTTGTTTTACAATATGGGGGATTCAGGAGAAAAGATATTACAACCAACCAATCAATGGCAATCGTTTAGAAGGATACAGTTTTCTACTTCACTGCGACGGGTTTCGTCGTGGAGTACGCTGAGAAAGCGTTGTCAACCAACTATATGGAGCCATGGGCAGCTGTTACAATTATAACTGCTTCACCAATTGCATAGGAAGAAAGAGATGACTGGATCGTTGTCACTCGTAGAAGGACAAAGATCCAGAACATCACTACGGCAGGAACAAATTCACCACTAAGAAGAAATAGGGGACCGATAACGTGCAATAAAGCCAGGAAACATCTTGAACTTGCTCCGTCGGCGATCTACCCTATGCAGGCGATGATTCCTTTAGCCACAAAAGATTTCCCTGCTTTACCTGTTAAGAGCTCCTGGTGGACAAGAGAGTAGAAAGGAAAGGCTTTACTGACGAGTCCACCATGATCCACATCACCAATCTCTCTGTCTCCCCAATCGGCCGACTACTCCAAAAATACACAACAATCATATGAGTCTCCTCTTTCAGCAACTTTTTATGTTAATACACTCCCATTCAGCATCGATTATTGCCTCGTTAGGGAATGGAGAAGCTGCCGTTCACATGGTCGGAACAAATCACGGGTCTTCTCTAACCACAAAGGATCGAATCACCGAGATGGCAGAAGCGCATAAAGCATTAATGGAGGAATGTAGGAACCTCCGGGAAGCTTTGGGGACTCTTGCACAAAATGTGGCGTGAATGGGGGCACCCCTAATGATCGATAATATAAATGAACCAGAACAGCACCGTAAAGGGTCACAGCCGTCACGGACCGGGTCACACGGATCTGCCCCTACGATGACAGCATTAACACAAGAAAAGGTATAACAAGTTATCGAAGAAGCAGTCAGATCAGAAAAAGAATGTTTGCATACAAGGAGATTCAGATATTGGACACCATACCCAAAAGAAGTCGAAGATATTCCATTCCTAAATAACTTTAAGCATCCAAATTTTCAAAAGTTTAACAGGGATGGGTCACTAGAGGAACATCTGATGCATTTTATTACCAACATGGGGAATTTTTCTACAGTGCTGCAGTACTGTCTCCGGTTGTTCGGGTCTTCTATGACAAACATAGCGTTCAAATGGTATCCCAGCCTGGCACCTAGGCTGATAAGAACATGAGAACAAATGCAAGACGCGTTCATGTCAAACTTCTTCTCATCAGAATGAGAAGTCAGTATCAAAATTAGCTTCAATAAGACAGAGAGCGGGAGAGCTAATAAAAATTCATAGACAGATGGAAGACCTTGGGGGTTTCTTGTAGGTAATTGCCAGAAGAGAAAGAGCAAGTGAAGATGTACCTAAACTCCATGGAGATGGGGGTGGCATTCGGTCTCACTAGTGTCGACATCAGGACTTTCCGTGACTTGGCCACAAAAGCCCATGCCTTAGAACTGATGACTCGAAAAATGCAAGCATTCAATTGCGAACTGGCACGAAAAGGACCTAAGAAGTTATTCACGAACATGATTTAACATGAAAAGAGAAGCAATAACGCAAGAGAATACAGAAACTAAGATACAAGAGAAGCAAGGGGTAAAAGGATAGAAAGGAGAGAAGAACCGAACTGCCCTAGGGGACAGTTTTATGACCAAAAACCCTGATCGTTGAACTTTCATGAGGGTTTTGCATTCGAAAAGGAGGACGTGCTGCCTATGATGAATTAACTGTTGAAAGAAGGGACAATTGAGCTGCTCTTGTCGAAGCGACCCAAAGAAGTGTCCAAGACAAAAGAAAGAGACTTTTGTCATTTTCACCGCATAATAAGACACCCGACAGAAAATTGTTACATGTTGAAGTGTATCATATAAAGGATGATAAACAAGGGAGAAATAATAGTCCGAAGAGAGAAAGTAAAAGATAGAAGAACAACAACAAACGTGCTTACCATTCAAAAAACTACCTAGGAATAACAAGGGCAGACAACTAAGAAATAGGAGAGAAGTTGCGATGACTACTCTGCGATTAGGGAGGAAAATAGCTAGCCCACCGAATCCAAAAAATGAAAAGTTAAAAGTAGGAACAATCAAGAATCACAACAGCAACAACGATGACAGCGAGAAGGAAAAAGGAAAAGAAACAAAGAAAGTCAATTATGTGTTATAAGCCATTTGAAAGGCATTTCGACTCGGTTGAGTGCCTACAATGCTTTGAAATTGTCAAAAGACTCTCGATAGAGTTTCATTAAAGCCTTATCTGATGAAGACGTAAGAGGAGTGCTGCTAACTGAGATGGAGAGTGAGGGGCAACAAGAAGATTGTATATCAATTGTTTCCTTCTCCGACGATGACTTAGTTTGTGCTAGGGAACATAACAAGCCATTAATGATAGAGGGTTACATTGGCAGAAAACAGGTGAAGCGAACAATGATCGATAATGGGTCTACTGTAAATCTGATGCCATTGATGTTGTTAAACAAATTAGGTTATCGACGCTCAAATCTACGCTCTAGTGGAATGATGATACAGGGCCTTAATCAAGATGGACAGCATGCACTTGGTAAGATCACCATAACATTGAAAGTAGGAGAATTAACTATGAATATTGTTTGCCACGTCATAAATGCAGTATCAACATATAATCTCCTCTTAGGCAGACCATGGATACATCAGTATGGCATTATACCTTCTACGTTACATCAGTGCTTTAAATACTATAAAGATGGGGTGCAGCACAAGGTATTAGTTGATGCAAGATCATATACAGAGGTTGAAGCTTTTTTCACAGATGCGAGTTACTATGATGCATTCGCTAGCAAGGAAGAAAAGAAGAATAATGAGAACAAGGCACCAAAAAATGTTTTCATGGAAATAGTAGAAGAAAAAGAAGTGAAACTGCTTATAACAGAAAAGGTGAAAAAGAAGTTTTATTTTGTCCCAAAGCATTTGCGACAGCTAGGACAACCACCATTAACATTATTGTCGCCAGAACAATTGAAAATTCTCCAGGAAAAATACACAGTACTACTCCCGTATGCTGAAAGGAGTAAACTGTTTCCTCTCATCCCGAAAAGATTTCATGCTAAACCCAATGCAAGATATCCAGAGCCGATTAAATTCTATGCTCCCTCAGAAGTGAGGATAGAGGAAACAGTCGATGGCGATGTAGGAAATAGAAAATTAACACTCGAAGAGCTTGAAAGATATAGCCCAGTGAGTCGAAAAATCATGAAAAAAATGGGCTTTGATCATGAAGAACCCGTTGGCTTGAATTATGGAAGAGGAATTCAGGTTCCGATTGGGGTGAATCAAAAGAAGTGAGAAAAATTTTGAGGACTGGGACCAGAGGCTTCAGTGAACATGGTAACAGTTGACCAGATAAAAGAAATAGACCTTGAAATGGTTAACAAGCTTGAGACAGCTCCAAAGTAGGTGGAAGACGGGGGGCAGCCGACAATTGACAATTTAAGAGAGATAAATTTGGGAACATAAGCAAAACTGCAGAATACATTCATAAGTGTCAATTTATCAGAAAAAGAAGCCAATCGGTACGTCAGTCTTCTGAAAGAAAATAAAGACGTCTTTGCTTGGACATATGTAGAAATGCTGGGTCTAGAGCCAACGGTGGAAATGCACTGGTTAAATATCTCTAAAGATAAAAGGCCCATCAAGGAAACACAGAGGCGGTTTCACCCAGATCTAGTCCCCAAGATAGAGGAAGAAATAAGCAAGTTAATAAAAGTGGATTCATTAGGGAGGTCAAATATCCCAAATGGATATCAAATAGAGTACCAATAAAAAAGAAGAATGGGAAGATTAGGGTTTGTGTCGACTTTAGAGATCTAAATGAGGCATGCTCGAAAGATGATTTCCCATTGTCGATCATTGAGCTGTTAGTAGATAGTACCACACAATACGCCATCATGTCCTTCATGGATGGCTATGCCAGTTATAATTAAATAAGAATAGTGCCTGAGGATAAGGAGGTAATGGCTTTTAGAACCCCCTTGGGAATATATTGTTATAAAGTTATGCTGTTTGGTCTAGAAAATGCGGGGGTAACGTATCAAAGGGCGATGCAAAATGTGTTCCAAGATATGATGTATAAGCATGTTGAATGTTATGTGGACGATCTGGTAGTCAGGTCAAACTATCATGAAGAGCATCGTAAGCATCTGGCTTTAGTCTTCCTTCAGATCAGAAAAAACAGTTAAAGATGAATCCAGCCAAATGTGCATTCAGAGTCTCGTCAGGAAAATTCCTTAGTTTTGTAGTGAGACACAGAGGCATTGAGATCGATTTGGAAAAAGTTAGAGCTATTCGAGATATGCCACCCCCGAAAATGTTGAAAGAATTAAAGAGCTCAAAAGGCAAGTTAGCATATATTTGCCACTTTATCTCAAACTTAGCAAATAGATGTCAGCCATTTTCTCATTTGATGAAGAAAGAAATAGAATTAATATAGGACAAGTCCTGCCAGAATGCTTTTGATTCGATAAAAGAACTGTTGAAACAGCCTCTAGTATTAACAGCCCCAGTGAAAGGAAGACCTCTCATCTTGTATATTTCAGCAGCTGAGAACTCATTTGGAGCCTTGTTGGCACAAGTGAACGAAAATGGGAAGGAAGCAGCACTTTATTATTTAAGTCAAACTTTGATAGATGCAGAATGCAATTATACACTAATTGAAAAAATATGCTTAGTGTTGGTATTCAC
The DNA here is from genome assembly GCF_029962835.1 of Magnolia sinica. Lineage (NCBI taxonomy): Eukaryota > Viridiplantae > Streptophyta > Magnoliopsida > Magnoliales > Magnoliaceae > Magnolia > Magnolia sinica. The sequence goes on from NC_080573.1 coordinate 52,337,456, forward strand.
AGTCCAGAAGTTAAGACATTATTGTTTGTCCCATGACATAACTTTAATATCTCGAGCAGACCCCATCAAGTTTTTTATGACAAGGCCGATGTTGTCAGGAAGGCTAGTGAAGTGGATGTTACTGTTGTCAAAATATTCGATTACATATGAGCCAGCGAGAGCAGTAAAACTGCAGGCAGAGGCAGATTTTCTGGCAGCCCACCCTGTGATGGACAACAAGGCCATCTTCGATGAATTTCCTGACGAACAGGTCATGATAATTGAATCACTAAACATATGGAAAATGTTCTTTGATGGAGCAGCCCGAGCGATAGGAGCAGGTGTCGGGGTCCCTCAAGGCAATTTGTTGCCTTACTCTTTCACGTTGGGCATCGCATGTACGAATAATGAAGCTAAATATAATGCCCTTATTATTGGGATGGAAATAGCCAATGAGCTGAAGATAAAAGCATTGTGAATTTCTGAGGATTCTAAGTTGGTCATAAATCAGTTGACGACGGAGTTTGAAACAAGGAAACAAGAACTTTTGCCATACTGCTGAAGAGCGTAGCGTTTATTGGAACAATTCCTAAACGTTGAGGTCAAGTAAATACCATAGTATGAGAATGCTAAGGCTGACGCTTTGGCCAGTCTAGTAATAACATTATCTTGCCCAGATCGAAGCCCCCTACAAGTGACAATCGAAGAAAGGAGATTCTTGCCTTCAGTAGAAATAATCGGTGAAACAATAAAAGCATTCCCTATATCGTGCTTAGAAGTAACAATAGATGACTGGCGTCAACCTTTCATTGATTATCTCGAGTATGATATCCTACTAGAAGATCTAGAGTCGAAGTTGCAGGTTAAACAGAAAGCAAAAAGATTCATTATGTGTAATGAGGAATTATACAAAAGATCATATAATGAAATGATGTTGTGATATCTAAGTGAAGAAGAGGCAGGTCACATGTTGTAAGAGGTGCATTCTGGGGAATGTGGAGCACATCAGGCTGGGAGGAATTTGTTCCACCAACTGCACCGAATGGGATATTACTGGCTGACAATGTTTAGAGATGCAATAGACTACGCAAAGCTATGCCATGAGTGTCAAATCCATGAGGACATCATACATGTACCCCTTGAAGATCTTCATCAATCTGCTACTTCCTGGCCTTTTGCCAAATGGGGGCTCGATGTTATTGGCCTTATAAATCCATCGTCGTCCAGAGGAAAATAATATATACTTGCAACAATGAACTATTTCTCCAAATAAACAGAAGTGATTGCGCTACAAAGTATTGAAGAGAAAGATGCTGTTAATTTCATTCGGCACGCAATAATATATCACTATGGCATCCTGAAGAAAATCATTTACAGATAACGACACTCCTTTTAAGAGTAGGGCCATGGAAAAGTTATGTCTTAAGTTCAAAATCCACTAGTCCTTCTCAACACCCTATTATCCACTAGCCAATGGGTTGGCAGAGGCATTCAACAAAATGATTGTAAAAATACTAAAGAAAATGGTGAATATCGTTAGTTTATAGTGTAAAAGTCATCGTGCCAATCAAAATATAAGTTGCTTCACTAAGGGTAGCAATGCATCAATCAATTACAGATGATGAGAATGCAAGAATACGATTGATAGAGTTGGATCTTCTTGATGAAAAAAGATTGATGGCTCAGTAGCAATTGCAGTTATATCAAGCGAGGATTTCTACCGCCTTCGATAACAATGTTAAACACGGATCTTTTAAGAAAGGGGACATGGTTCTGATGTTGAAAAGGCCAATAATAGTCACTCGGAGAACAGGGGGCAAATTTGATCCCAAATGGGAAGGACTGTATATCATAACTGAAGTCTATTCCAATGGGGCATACAGAGTAACAAATCAAGATGGACATGGCATCAGTATACCAGTCAATGCTCACTTCATTATGAAATATCATCCCTAACAGTGGGGAGAATTTTGATCTAGAAGATTATCAGGATAATACTTCTACATCAAAAGGGGGCAATTATAGATGAAATGGTGAAATAGCCTTTAACGATGGAGCCTTGTATTCTTTCTTCACAAATGATGAATAAAAGGCGAACTTTCAAGCATATTGTCAAAGTCCCAGCTATCGCTGTCATTATTGATTATCCACTGCTGGTTACTTATCAAAATTATTATTATCACTAAGCTAATTGGATATAAAGAACAGATATCATCAGATTATCAAGGATAATAGCAAGCTACAACGATATATCGATTATTGATTCACCTTCTAAGGTATCCTAACCAAGCCTTATATGGCCAACTACGTGTAAGACCTATATATTATCCGGAATAATAGTGTGGAGCCAGCAGCCCTAAAAAGCCCATATAGGCCACATCACATGCATACTCATGTGGGCAGCAGATGGAGCTAGTGATAAAAAGCCTCAAAGGCTAGAAGTCCTCAATGGCCAGTGTGAGACCCGTATCCTAACCCGTACTGTTCCATATGCCTCCACAATCCTCCTAGTCGAATTTTGGTGACCTACGGTCCTGAGTCGTGTCTCGTATATTAGAGTCGGCTCGACTCAAAACTTGTACCCTTGCGACCGTGCCATCGTCGTGGTTCCAATGCCGCGTATTACGCGCTGAGGCAATAACCGGGCTAGGAGATGTGACCCAGCATTCAGTTCGAGGAAAACACTGCGCATTGCAATCCCAAGAGAATCCATCACATCAAATGTCAAGTACACATCCCATCACTCACACCCATCCCCAAGTACAATCACCCATCCCCAAAGTCAACTCTCTCCCTTACACAAGTACTTCCATCACTCACCTTTTCACACATCACCATCTTACATCCCCCCTCTCTCTCTCTCTCATCTCTCTCTCATTTTCAAAACTCCATCTGCCGAGCAACTCCAACGTCCATGGCTTTCATGGAGAATCGAGTGTGGCCCACCTTCCTACCTGCCATCTTCACCCTTCATGACCCATCTCAACCATTGAAATTGTCCCCTTGGAGCTCTAGCATGCGTTGATGGAAAAAGAAGTCCAAGAAAATCTACCGGTGGGTGCTTTTATTTATTGATTTTATGATTTAAGGGCCGACATATGTGGGCTCATCTAAATGTATGCATGTATAGGGAGGGTCCATAGTGGCGGGGTCCCTCCCCTCTCACGATTGTCTCTCTCCCTCTCTCTTTCTTTCTCTCTCTTTTTACCTCTCCCTCTTGATGTGCAACCCACCCAATGCGTGTGACATATCCATGCCATCCATCACTGTGGAGCCCACCATGATGCATGTGTTACATCCAAACCATTCAACGGTGGGACCCTAACTGGCTGACTGACATCAGTAGGTTTTGTGGGTCCCACATGATACATGTGTTATATCTAAACCGTCTGGATGGTGGGACCCATCTTTTGACTGTCGTCAACAAGTTTGGTGGGTCCCACATGATTAAATGTGTTGGATCCTAACCGTCCACCTGCTGTTGGGCGACACAATGATGTCATCCACACTGTCCAGACCATCTAGACGGTGATGGACAAGTTGGACGGTCCCATGGACCTCAGATATATGTGTTTTAATCCTGCTGTAATGGCAGCTGTGGGACCCATGTGTGTGTGACTCCATGAGATGCATGCGCTATATCAACACTGTCCCTCTGTTTTTACTCCACGTCGCCCACCTGTTTTGTAATCCCCACTATCCAGATGGCTGGACAATGGGCCAAACAGCGATGTATGTTGAAATCCTCACCACCCAGATCTCTGGACGGTGGGCCCCCCTTGAATGTATGGATGGAATCCATCCGTCCAGACAGTCCATCTGGACACTGTAGGGTATAGAGCCGTTGGCTTATATATATATAATATTTATATATATATATATATATAATATATGTTAATATGATATTATGGTGGGCCCCATGTGGGGACCCACCTTGATGCATGGAATCATCCCCACTGTCCAGTAGTTTTGGACGGTGGGTCATCTGACCGTCCAGATCATGGGTCCCACGTGGGACTCCATGATGTATGTGTTCCATCCATGCTGTCTCCCATTTGTCAGAGTGGGCCCACCTCGATGTAGCTAGTCTATATCCACACCATCCAGATTGTGCTGAACGATGCCGGACAATGTTTGGATAGTGCTGGACAATATTTGGATAGTGTTGATCATCATTAGTGGGCCATGTGCCCCATGGATTGATGTGTACAGTGATACACATGTTGCACCTACAACTATTGAAATGATTTTGATGTAATCCAAGCTCCCATTTGTGAGGCCCACCTTGATGTATTTTTATGGCCCATTCGTCAGGCCCACTTCAATGTATTTTGTGGCCCATGTGATGCGGCCCACTTTGATATACTTGTGGCCCATTTGTGAGGCCCTCCTGATATATTTGTAGCCCATCTATGAAGCCCATTAGTGCAGCCCATTGACGCAGCCCACTTGATGTATATGAGGCCTATTAGTGCAGCCCATTGATGCAGCCCACTTGATGTGTACAAGGCCCATGTACAGGGCCCACTTGTGATGTATATTAGGCCCATGTGTAGGGCCCACCTATTGTGTATTTGAAGTTCATGGGTTGTGGCCCATTGTGATGTATTCGAGGCCCATGGGCAAGGCCTGATGTAATGTGATTATGACACATATGACGAGGCCCATTGTGATATGTATTAGGCTCGTTGACATGGCCCATTTGATGAATATGAGACCCATGCGTAGGGCCCACATGCTATGTATTTGAGGCCCATGTGCAGGGCCCACCTATTGTGTATATGAGGCCCATTAATGTGGTCCACTTGATGTGTATGAGGCCCATGTGCAGGGCCCACCTGTGATATATATTAGGCCCATGTGTAAGGCCCACCCATTGTGTATTAAGGCTCATGGGTTGTAGCCCATTGTGATATAATTCTAGCCCATTTGGTAGGGCTCAATGTGATGTATTTATGGCCCATATGTGTGGTCCATTGAGTTATATATGTGGCTCAGGAGTGAGGCCCAGTGTGATGTATGTGAGGCCTAGATGGCGAGGCTCGATGTGATGTGTGAGAGACCCATGCGATGCGGCCCACTTGATGTGTATATGGCCCTTATGTGAGGCCAGGAGCCCACTATATGTTTGGCCCTATGTGGGCCACTCCTTGGGGGTAATGATGGTTAAATGTCCACATTAATGGGCAATGATGGTTAAATGTTCACATTGTGACCTTCCCTTAGACTTTGTTAGGCCCATTCTCACCAATTATTGACTGTCGAGGCCGATTATCAAAGTCGATTCTAATTGTTGAGGATGATGTTAAGGATGATTCTGATTCTGCTTGTCAAGATTGATTATGAAGGCCGATTCAGATTCTGATTGTCGAGGCCGATTTTGATTCCGGTTGTCGAGGCCAATTTTTGAGGCCTATTCTGATTCCAATTGTCGAGGTCGATTATCGAGGCCGATTGTTGAGGCCGATTTCGATTCTGATTGTCGAGACTGATTGTTGAGGCCGATTATAATTCCGATTGATGAGGCCAATTATCAAGGGTAATTCCGATTGTCGAGGCCAATTCCAATTTCGATTGTCTAGGCCGATTCTGATTCCTATTTTCGAGGCCGATTCTGATTTCAATTGTCGAGGCTGATTATCGAAGCTGATTCTGATTGTCAAGGCCAATTATTGAGGTCGATTCCGATTCTGATTGTCGAGGCCGATTTCGATTCTGATTATCGAGGCCGATTCTTATTCTGATTGTCAAGGCCAATTGTCAAGGCCCAATGTGATGTATATGTAGCCTGTATTTGAGGTCTATTGTGATGTGCATTCGACCCATGTTTGAGGCCTATTGTGATGTATATGCAGCCCGTATTTGAGGCTTGTCGTGATGTGTATTCAGCCCGTGTTTAAGGCCCAATGCGATGTATATGAGGCCTATGTGATGAGGCCCAATGTGATGTATATGGAGCCCGTATTTGAGGTCTATTGTGATGTGCATTCGATCCATGTTTAAGGCTTATTGTGATGTCTATGCAGCCCGTATTTGAGGCTTGTCATGATGTGTATTCAGCCCGTGTTTAAGGCCCAATGCGATGTATATGAGGCCTATGTGATGAGGCCCATTGTGAGGGATTTGAGGGCCAGGTGAAGGAGCCCATTGTGATATATATTAGGATCATGTAAAAGGCCCATCATGATGTGTATTAAGCTCTTGAGTGAGGACCATGGTGTTGTATATTTGGCCCTTGTGTGAGGCCATAGGACTACTATATGTTAGGCTCTATGTGGGCCATTTCTTAGGGGCAATGTTGGTTAAATGTCCACATTGTCGAGGTCGATAGTCGATGCCGGTTATTGATACCAATTATGAGTATGTGACAGCATAGCATCATGATACATGCCCATACGCATCATCTGCATATTTGTTATGAGATGTGGTTGACCATTACATATGTCATTGGGCAGGTTGTTATGAGACTCCCTGATAGGCGGATGTTATCTTTCATGAGTGCATGGTATACGTAAGATTGATGCATGACTGGATTGTATGACTCATCCACCTTACATTGTGTGTTGTGATTACTATACGGCCTAGCGACATCAGGGCCGCATCCTCCACAAGCATATCGTGGATGGCCAGATGGGACATCAGAAATCTATTATTAGCATCAGGCTGCTATAGATGGCCTTGGTAAAAATTCTTAAACCCTCTTGGTACCAGAGGATGCCCCAACGTTGAGACCGAGTAGATATATATGAGCGCACAAGGGCCGCATACCGGTAGGCCGCGTCTCCCACTGTGTCGTGGTCAGTTGGGAAGGGGTGTGGCCTTACCCTCCTGAGGGAGTAGGCATAGCTAAGCTGAGTTTGACCAGCTCGTGAATGGGTCCGCTATCAACATGCCGAGTAGATGTTGGCTGACTACTGGCTAGGCTGATAGTGAGGTCTCTTCCACTTACCCAGTTGTACACTTGATGGGGCGGCAAGTTGGTGTAAAGTATACTAGACCCCAGTGATGATCTCAAAGATGAACAATAATGATATGTGGACTTATTGAGCAAGAGTTGCATACCTATTCATTCATTTATTCATTCATCCACTATCCACTCAGGCTGGTAGTGCGCAATTATTTATTACGTGTACTTTTGCAATGGTCAGGATTTCAGTTAGAGCATGTGACTAACCTGAGATCAGGAGTTTACCACATTGAGTCTGACTATCCAAATTAGGTATGAGACTGGTTTAGATAGAAGTCCCTTATGATGGACCGCAAATTAGAAAAAGAACTCAAACTTAAGTGATTTGGGCTATTCACTTGTAGGCCAAATCTAAGGTTTCAGACCGTCAGATTCTGACCCAACTACTCCCTTGGATCAGGGAAATTTCCCTATGCATGTCAGTGTACTTGTGGCCCTGATCGAGTAACAATGACCATTGAACTGAACTGGACCTCCACAGTTGATCTGTAAATCTGATCGGACCAAAAACTTAACCTGACATAGATCCATTGTCAGGGAACTTTTTCTGAACTGTATACAAAAAATGGGCCTCTAGATGAGCTCCGTTGGCCCGAAACAGCCACTCTTTGGCTATAACCTAAGTATACCATGGCCCTAGGGCCATTGACACTAGTTCTGGGCCTATATAAGGGCCATAACCCACCCCTCTCTCATTCCATACGAATTCCAAACCCTAAGAGAGAGAAGAGAGAAAAAGAGAAGGAAAGAGTGAGGAGAAGAGAGAGAGTGAGTGAGAGATCGTTGCCGAGATTCAATCTCATTGCTCCATGTGCTGAATCATCCCTCTTGTATCGCTACACCGGTGATTCCAATTCCATTTTTAGGTAAGAAATCCAAACCCTAATATGTTTTAGGTATCTAAGTAGATGTATCGAAGAAATAGCTAACCTATTTCATGATTCAGGTAGCCGTTGTGTAATACCCTGAAAATTTTGTGCTAATCTTTCCTTAGTAGCTTTTTGGGGTAATTAGTGCTATACTCAATTGCTTGTGAAATTTACATTAATCACTTCAAATTGTATCTGCATGACTCAAAACCTGTAGATTAGTTAGCGCTATGTTACTCTGAAATCTGGGATCCATTGCTAAATCCAGTTGTTCTTGGGAATTTTTGGAAGATCTGGATCAGACCTGGACCATGCATCGAAAGTCCGATAGCGATGATCTTAGGCTGTTGCAGTCACCATGTTGGGCTTGACCATCACCTCAAAAATCAAGTCCATGTGATGTTCTGGGTCGATTTGATTGAGTCTGGAGTGAAGAGTGTGAGAACGGTTGGAAATTTATTAAGCTTTTATGAAATCTGAGTCGTGTCGCTTGCGTGACAATTTTAAGCAATCTGATCGTTGGATTCTGACCCAATTTCACCCTCTGATCAGGGAAGGTGGCCCAGGCATGTTCTTATGCTTGTGGACCTGATCGAGATTCTGTGACCATTGAATTGTGTGGTCCGCCACGGCTGATCTTAAGATCCGGTCGGTACGAAAACTCAGCTTGACCTATATCCATGGTCAGTGAGCTTAAGTCCGACCTTTCGTGGTAATAGGCCCACAAGAAGTGCTTCATTGGATCGTGAGAGGCCGGTTTTGGTTATACCCTAAGTATACCTTGGCCCTGGGGTTATTTTCATCAATGTTAGGCCTATTTATAGACCTTAAAACCCTAGCTCTCTTTTCCATACGAATTTCCTAACCCTAGCTAAGAAAGAGAAAGGAAAAGAGAGAGAAAGTGAGAGAGAAGTTGGTGAATCATCTTAGATTTTTTCCTGTTCTTTTTCATCCTTGAACCTTCACTTTCGAATCGTTATTCCGGCGATTCTGAGTTCATTATTGGGTAAGTTAACCTAATCCTAATTTGTGTTAGAGCTTAGAATAGTCTTTGTGTTGTTGTAGCTCATTTATATTCTTGCCTTTAGGTTATCTTGTCGCCGTTGACGAAGATAAATCGTCTGAATCAGTTCGGTGTTTCTTTTCTGGCTTAAGGTGCGGACTTTAAGTGTATAGGTTATGGTTTTCAAGGCTTTCAATGCCAGTTAATGGTTTATTCTTGCTATGGATGAGATTTCACATGCCAAATGTTATGTTTATTTTGCGTTCCTGATATGCATGTGTTATATTGAGATTTGTGTATTCTATGTGTATGTATAAAGTACCGTATGCGTATAAAATATGAACCTGTGTTTTTCATGATTATCTGTCGTGTACTTATGCTAATTGTATGTGTGACAACTCCTTGGTAAAAGGAATTGTCCAAATGCGTGTATTTCAACATACGTCATGTATTTTGTATTATGTATTCTAAGTGTTTGTAGAAATGTCTGAATGATTTAAAGTGTGATATATTAACCTGATTGCGGGCGTTGAGAAGTGATTCTCAACACTCCTAGTGATGTGAATGATTTACTACATGCTACTCATATTCCTTATTGTTTAATTTCAAGTCTTACCTATGCTTAAATCCATGTTAAGTTGATATTATTCAAATGCTTACATACTTCCTGATTTGAGTTTTTGTTCTATTACTATTCTAAATTGTAGATATGAATATCTGTTGTAGTGTAATGAGTGTGGGACTATGCATTAGTCCAGGAAATCGGTAATCGACCTTGAGATCGTGGCTGAGATTGCTTTCGCCACGTAGGATGTGATTAGACAAACCTAAGTCGTATTAGAGTTGTCGGCAGTGGTTTGGCCACGCAGAGTGTTTGCGCACTCTATGTCGTTCAACCCAACGTGCGCTTGTGCTAGTCGAGTTCATCAAGTAACCTGATTGTCCGATGTATGTTCACCATGTATGGACGCTACTATATGAATCTAGGGTACCGGACTTACCAATGGAATCCTATTAACTATGGTACCTTGATCCGCTAAGACTCATGAGCCGGATATGGTGGTATGGGATACCGTGGTCGAGCTGTCGGCCTACACTAGGGTGACGAGCCTCCCCGTAATGACCAGTGAGCAACCAAACTCGTGAGCCGATTATGGTGGTATGGGACACTATATTCGCGCTGTCGGCCTACATTGATTGGTGACGAGCCCTTTGTAGTGACCTCGAGCATACCTAGATACTGCATTGAGGTGACGAGCCTTAGTGTAGTAACGAAGGTATGATGGGCGTGCATTGATTGGTGACGAGCCCTTTGCAACAACCTAAAACCATATGATCGTATGAGATGTCTAGGACTGATGACCCTAGAATGGATCACTGTTTGGATGGTGATATGAGGAAGGTACCTGAGCTTCCCAATCCTGCTGTATGGAAAGGACTAATAACAACCTGGTAATCATGTTCATGCACCGTATTTGCATGTGCATTGCAGACGTGGCGCACTTTGAGGCAATGTCATGCGTAATGTAAGATGAAGGTGCTGAGGGTGTACGCGTGAGGGCATGCATCATTCTGCATACATTCTTACATTAACAAGAGTACTTAGGACATGATTAATTGTTCTGCTTTATCATTACTGCTTGATTGAACTGATAACATGTTAACCTATGCTTTATTGTTCCACTGAGTTGATCACTCACTCCCTCGTTCTGGGGCGGTGTTAAACACCCACCAGACTCTGTCTTAGTTGCTGATGTTGCAGATGTTGATGCGACTTCTGAGGCAGAGTGGAAGATCGAGGATGATGAGACTGCTTTCTCTTTTATGCAGTTTTCAGACAGGTTCTAGTGAGCCTTGTTCTGATGCGTGGGATGCTGGGATTTCTTTTGGGAACTAAATGATGTAATTTGATACTTGTAATTTTGATAGTAACACTTGTCATTACGACCTGATATGTGTATGTATTTCAGGGATTCTCACATGTACACACATATATTTCTTTAAGTCTTCCGCTTGCTTTCTTCACTTATCCCTGAATTATATTTGCACTTTGGCTTAATCTATTCCATGTTTTATGCACTAATACAGACAACATACATCCATCATTAAATATGTTGCATAAGTGATGCTTTGGAACTCGGGAGCTGAGTTATGCTCAACCCCTGAATTTCAGGGCGTTACAAGTTGGTATCAGAGCATGTTTTGGATTAAACCAGACCTGGGTTACGGTCACACACCGCATGCTGTCGCCACTTTAGTATATTTGGGTGCGAGTCTATTGTAGATTGTGTGTTTGTGTTCCGTTGCTTCTATCGGTGAAAGTTTACTAAAAACGATCGCCGAGATCGAGTCTTTGCTCTCTCCTGATCACACACAGCAACTCGAAACCTTTCCTAAACCATCTATTAATGAGTCTAGATGGTCTATCATCCCATTTTAACCCTTCAATCTTCAAGAAATCTCTGTTTGTATCAGATTTCTGCTTGATTGGCCCAATAGGCATCGAATCATGCAAAGGGGCCGATCGGGGCATTTCCAGTGGGGCCCAAGGGGGACCAACATCATTTTGAGCATGGGGGACCAAGAGGACCTCGCCCAAATGGCGAGGCATCGCCGGATGGTCCAGAGACCGGCAATGCCATCGCCGGCTCGGCAAGGCCTCGCCGATCAGCGGGCCGGCTCAGGCCGATGTTTGTATGGCCTAGTGTGGCCCACCCTTCCATGGTTCGTTGGTTAAAACACCTTCTAAACCCTACTTCCTTCACAATCCTCCCTCCCAGGCTCTCCTTTTCTTGAAATCCTTCTCAAAATTTCTCCAAATCACTTCCAAATCTTCTTCTTCCTCCATTTTCACGCAAACCCTACCCACCCATCTCAAAACCTCACCTCTTTGTTGTTTACCTCTTCTTTTCTTCTCATTTGGGCTCTCAAATCCTCTTTTAGGATCTCAAGTGTGTGGGAGCTTCCCATCTTTCCTATTTCTCTCTTTCTCTTATTTCTTATGGCCCTCTTTGAGTTTATCACGACCATCTTTTTTGTTTCTACCCTTCTTTCTTTGATGGGGAAGAAGAGAGCGCCTGTGGATGAAATCGGGCTTAGCCGCCCAACCTGTGCATGGAGGCTGAGAGGTGCCGCCACGAGCACGTCCGCCACTCGTGAATTCTAGACCAAGCGGGACCTCAATCCTCGAGCTCTCATTGGTAGAACCTTATTGGCGGAGCTATCGCATGGAGTCTATGAAGGCCGTAGAGTCCTTTTTGAGGCTCATGTTGATCTGCGGCTGTATGGCGAGTTTCTGTTGTTGGAGCGCCTGGAAGGAGCTGGTTGGTGTCCCTTGTTTGAGGGCGAGTATCGCGCGAATGTAAGTACTGTTCGAGCTTTTTATGTCAATATTCGTGATCATTCGTTGGAGCCTCTGCAGTTCAATATTCCTTGTGGTAGTGGTCGGGAAGCTTCGGTCAACGTCGCTTTGATATCCCAACTCCTGAATGTGCCACTTGGTGAGGTGCATGCTAGTGAGAAGAATTTGAACAGTATGCGCGAGAGGGACCGTCGCACCCGATTCTTGTGTGGTCGTCTGGTCGAATGGTAACCTAATAGGAGTCTTCTGGCTACCAACATGACAGACGACTTCCGTTTGCTTCACCACATGTGTATGTTCAATGTATATCCAAGGTGGAGCAACCGCAGCGAGTGTACGCGCCTGATGGTAGATTTTCTGTATTAAGTGGGGCAAGGAGTGAAGTTGTGTGTGCCGACATATATCTTGCGCCAGATTATTCTCATCGCTCGTTCGACTAGGAGGACTGAATCGCTTCCTTTTGGCCACCTCATTTGTAAGCTTGCACATGAGTTTGGCTATAGGCTTGGAGCAGAGAAGCCGGTTCCTGTTCGTCATCTTAATTTGATGACCCTTAAGCAGATGGAGATTGGTCCTCGTCGACAGGCCTCAGAGAGTGAGGATGAGTCAGAGAGCGATGATGAAGAGAGTTATGCCGAAGGTGGTGCTGAGATTGAGGAAGAAACAGAGCAGGACGAGGAAGAGGTAGAGGCACAGGATACAAGTGATAGCTCTCCTCCTGTGGCACCAGAGCAGAGCACAGATCAGGCTGCCAGGGATGCCCTTATTGCTCGGCTTGAAGAAGGGCAGGCTGTTCTACGCTAGGATATTATGGATCTTCGAGGCCTTGTGAAGCATAAGTTTAAGAAGGTGACTTGAACTTTGAAGTCTATCCTGTGTTGCTTGCAGGATAAGGGTGCCCTGCCTCCATCTTCTGATTCTAATGAGTAGTTATCATTGTGGTCATCCTTTGCTTTGTTTGTTGTTTCTTTCTGTGTGTAGTCGTTGTTGGCTTTGTAGTTGGAGTTGTTTGTAGTTGTTTGTGGTTGTTTGAAGTGTTAGATGTTGTAGTTCACATGCTTTCCTAGTCGTGATTCATGTAATACTGCACTACTTGTATTGCGATAATTTTGTTTAATGGAATGCATGTTGTTTACCTTTGGAGTTGTGCTGTGAATGCTGTGTGGATGGATTATGTGGACGTAGAATCTGAAAGGTGGCAACCTCAGTTGAATGTAGGGATGCCTCCTAAGGGTTCGAAGACTTCGGCCCGTCTCTCCTTGGTTGAGTCGCTTGCTGAGGTTCCTCCCTTGAGCGATAACCAGACGGATCCACAGGCGGGCCCGTCTCATGCCAGTGTTGGGCCGACACCTATGGCTCCTCCAGTCATGCCTTCGATTCCTGAACTGAGTCGTGCATCTTCGTCTGCTACGCCTACTGATAAGTTTGAGCAGATGATGCCGTTGATCCAGCAGCAGCAACAACAGCACTAGCAGCAGGAGTTCCTATCTTCTATGGCTGACATCTTTGCTCAATCAGTGGGGGCGACTCCACCTACTTCACCTATGCCTCCATCTGGGAGTGCCAGTGCCAGCGGCACTTTTGAGCAATTTCAGCGCTTACGACCTCCTACTTTTGCGGGTTCTCATAGACTCGAGGAGGCCGAGTATTGGATCGACCGCATCTCTAAGATGCTGAGACCGCTGCACTGCTCTAAGGTTGAGCAGGTTGAGCTTGCCTTCTTCAGGTTTGAGAAGGAGGCCAGTCTATGGTGGGATAGTGTTCTTCGCACTGTCGAGGAAGGATTTGAGTGGTCATGGCAGGCGTTTGAGGCACGCTTCCACGAGAAGTATTTCCCGGTTACGTACCGATATGAGAAGGAGAGTGAGTTCCTTCGCCTCCGCCAGGGAGGGCTGTCGGTGACGGAGTACGAGAATCGGTTCACTGAGCTAGGTCGGTATGTTCCTTTGATTTTGAACGATCAGCCGATGAGGATGTGGCGCTTTTCTGAGTGATTGGGGCCTGAGATCCGATCGAAGATTTGCTGTGCCAGCATTTCTTCTTATGCGGAGTTGGTGAGCATGTCCTTGCGAGCAGAGCAGGACGGGGACAGGTCGTCCCGTATGCGAGCACCAATGGTTTCTAGGCCACGACCGGACTTTCAGGGTGCACCTTTTCGCGGCAAGAGGCCGGGAGCAGATTCTCCTCCTAAGCGTTCAGCGCCGCCAGCTCAGCAGATGCGAGCTGATCTTCGCTGTTCGTATTATGGGAAGATGGGGCATTTGGACCATTTTTGCTTTTCGTGTATGCGGGCCAGTGGTTTTACTCCACCGCAGAGGATTAGCCGTCCGATACCTCAGGTTATTTCTCCTCCACCTCTTCGTTCAGCGCCAGCTCATCCATCTTTCAGACCTGCAGTACCTAGCTTCAGGCCACCTCAGCGGCCCATGGTTCCTCCACCGAATCATCAGCAGCAGGCTCGAGTTCATGCTCTCTCAACTGAAGCGCCTATGTCTGACTTGGTGCCGAGATCCTTCGAGGTTACAGCGCACATTGAAGGTATTCCTGTTTCTATGTTGGTGGATACAGGATCCACTACTTCTCTTATATCATATGCGGCAGTTAGGCGTTTGGGCTTGAGCACTGTTTCTATGCAAGGAATGACGCTTACTACCGCTATGGGGACTTCCTCTACTTTGGACAAGCGTTGTATGGGTTGTTTGGACGATCTGGGAAGTGGATCGATCCGTGTTGATTTCTTTGTCGCACCTCTTTATCATTACGATGTTATTATGGGTATGGATTGGCTCACGAAGATGCGAGCTAAGATTGATTGTGAAGCAAGATCAGTGACGATCCATGGACCTGAGGGTGAGACAGTTACTTTCCTAGTTCAGGTCAGTTACCCTCTTCATCTTGATTATTATACTTCTCTGTTGGGGAGTATGGCTGAATCGGTGTTAGTTAGCACTCCGGTAGTTCGGGAGTTTGCAGATGTGTTTGAGTCGATTCCTGGATTACCTCCTCAGCATGAGATTGATTTTGCTATCGACCTCATGCCTGGTGTGGTGCCCATTTCTTTACCCACCTATCGTATGCCTCCGAGTGAAATGGAGTAGTTGAGGAAGCAGATAGATGGTTTGCTGAATTTAGATTTTATTCGGCCTAGTGTGTCTCCTTGGGGAGCACCTGTCTTGTTTGTGAAGAAGAAGGGTGGTTCCTTGCGATTATGTATTGATTATCGCAGGTTGAATCGGATAACTGTGAAGAATAAGTACCCTTTGCCCAAGATTGATGATCTGTTTGATCAATTGAAGGGGGCACGGTACTTTTCAAAGGTTGATCTGCAGTCAAAATATCATTAGTTGCGCGTCAAGGATGGGGACGTGCAAAAGACCGCTTTCAGGACTAGCTTCAGTCACTAAGAGTTCCTTGTGATGTCGTTCGGTCTTACGAACGCATCGGCCATGTTCATGGATCTGATGAACAGGGTGTTTCGGCCATTCTTGTTCCGATTCGTCATTATTTTTATCGATGACATCTTGATATATTCGGCGAGCCGGGAAGAGCACGAGGAGCACTTAAGAGCAGTTTTGGATACTCTTAGGAAGAATCAGCTTTTTGCGCAGTTCAAGAAGTATGATTTCTGGAAAGAGGAAGTCAAGTTCCTAGGACATGTGGTGTCCAAGGAAGGGATAGCCATCGATCTTACTAAGATAGCTGCAGTATAGGACTGGAAGCAGCCTGGTTCAGTTACTGAGGTAAGGAGCTTTCTGGGTCTTGCAGGCTATTATCGACGCTTCATTCAAGACTTCTCGAAGATTGCCAGACCGTTGTCGCAGCTAACACGGAAGGATTTGAAGTTTGCTTGGAATGAGAAGGCGGAGTTAGCTTTTCAGGAGCTGAAGGACAAGTTGACATCCGCCCCTGTGCTAGTATTGCCAGAGCAAGGGATTAAGTATATTATATATACTGACACCTCTCGCGTTGGTCTGGGTTGTGTCCTTATGTAGAAGGACAGGGTGATTGCTTATGCTTCGCGTCAGTTGAGGAAACATGAAGAGAATTACCCAATGCATGACCTGGAGTTAGCAGCTATCATTTTCGCATTAAAGCTCTGGAGACATTACCTCTATGGTGAGGAGTTCGAGCTCTTTTGCGACCACAAGAGCCTTAAGTATATTTTCACGTAGCGTGACTTGAATATGAGGCAGTGCCGATGGATGGAAACATTGAAGGACTTTAAGTTCGATGTTTCTTACTATCTGGGTAAGGCGAACCTTGTGGCAGATGCGTTGAGTCGCAAGAAGGCTATTGAGTTTGCGGCTCCGCTAATAATAGCAGAGTGGGATATGTTGGAGTTTGTGTGAGACTTTGAGCACAAGCTTACGGTGGAAGAGCCGTATGAGGTTATCGCACACATTTATGTACAGCCCCTTATCGACGAGAAGATCGTTGCAGCTCAGGCAGATGATGAGCTTTTGGTGAAGATGAGAAAGCGGGTTGGTACAGATGAGAACTCTGACTGGAGTGTTAGTTCTGATGGGGGCCTACGTTTTCATGGCCGGTTATGTGTTCTTGACATCCCTGACTTGAGACGGGGGGTTCTCAAGTTAGCCCATAGTTCTAAGCTTGCGATGCATCCAGGTAGCACGAAGATGTATCAGGATATGAGGAGATCTTATTGGTGGGACAATATGAAGGTCCATATTACTGAGTTTGTTTCTCATTGTCTCACGTGCCAGCAGGTCAAGGCAGAGCATCGCCAACCTCCTGAGTTGCTGCAGCCCATGCCCATAGCAGAATGGAAGTGGGACTTCATCTCTATGGACTTTATTTCTGGGTTGCCGAGAACGAGGAAGGGAAATGACTCTATTTGGGTGATCGTCGACCGATTGACGAAGTCGGCTCATTTCTTACCTATCAGAGTCACAAACTCTGTAGACGAGTTGGCTAGGCTGTATATCAAGGAAATAGTACGTCTGCATGGAGTTCCCCCGGAGATTGTGTCTGATAGAGACACTCGTTTCACATCTATCTTCTGGACTCGTATTCAGGAAGCGATGGGTATGAAACTGAAGTTCAGCACCGCGTTTCATCCGCAAACAGATGGGCAGACGGAACGCGTGAATCAGGTCCTAGAAGACATGTTGCGAGCTTGTGTTTTGGATTTCAAGGACAGTTGGGATGATTGTCTTCAGTATACAGAGTTCACGTATAATAATAGTTTCCAGGTGAGTATCGGCATGGCTCCCTATGAGGCGTTGTATGGTCGCCCGTGCAGAGCACCGTATTACTGGGCAAAAGTTGGTGAGCGTAGTTTGGTTGGCCCAGAGTTGGTGCAGGCGACTTCAGAGAAAGTTGACATCATTCGACGTCGACTTCTGACAGCCTAGAGTAGGCAGAAGAGTTACGCTGATACGAGGCGTCGACCGCTTGAGTTTGAGGTGGGAGACCACGTTTTCCTTAAGGTCTCTCCTATGAAGGGAGTTCTGCGGTTCGGTAAGAAGGGGAAGCTGACGCCGAGATTTATTGGTCCATTTCAAGTTCTGGATTGAGTGGGAGCAGTAGCATACCGCCTTGCTTTGCCCACACCTCTTACGGGTGTGCATAACGTATTTCATGTTTCTATGCTGAAGAAGTACGTTCTTGATCCTTCGCATATTATCAATTGAGAGCAGGTGCAGTTGAGTGAGGATGCCACTTATGTACTGCGACCGACGCGTATTCTCGACAGGAAGGAGCAGGTATTGCGTAGCAAGGTTATCCCTCTTGTGAAGGTGCTATGGACGCATCATAGTAAGAAGGAGGCTACTTGGGAATCTGAAGCTGAGGTTAGAAAGAGCTACCCTCAGATCCTTGAGGAATATGAGAAGGTATGAATTTCGAGGATGAAATTTTCTTTAAGGGGGGTAGATTGTAATGACCCTGAAAATTTTGTGCTAATCTTTCCTTAATAGCTTTTTGGGGTAATTAGCGTTATACTCTATTGCTTGTGAAATTTGCATCAATGACATCAAATTGTATTTGCTTAACTCAAAACCTGTAGATTAGTTAGCGCTATGTTACTCTGAAATCTGGGATCCATTGCTAAATCCAGTTGTTCTTGGGAATTTTTAGAAGATCTGGATCGGACCTGGACCGCGCGTCGAAAGCCCGATAGTGATGATCTTAGGCTGTTGCGGTCACCATGTTGGGCTTGACCATCACCTTAAAAATCAAGTCCATGTGATGTTCTGGGTCGATTTGATTGAGTCTGGAGTGAAGAGTGTGAGAACGGTTGAAAATTTATTAAGCTTTTATGAAATCTGAGTCGTGTCGCTTGCACGACGATTTTAAGCAATCTGACCATTGGATTCTGACCCAATTTCACCCTCTGATTAGGGAAGGTGGCCCAGGCATGTTCTTATGCTTGTGGACCTGATCGAGATTCTGTGACCGTTGAATTGTGTGTGGTCCGCCACGGCTGATCTGAACATCCGGTCCGTACGAAAACTCAGCTTGACCTAGATCCATGGTCAGTGAGCTTAAGTCCGACCTTTCGTGGTAATAGGCCCACCAGAAGTGCTTCGTTGGATCGTGAGAGGCCGGTTTTGGTTATACCCTAAGTATACCTTGGCCCTGGGGTTATTTTCATTAATGTTAGGCCTATTTATAGACCTTAAAACCCTAGCTCTCTTTTCCATACGAATTTCCTAACCCTAGCTAAGAAAGAGAAAGGAAAAGAGAGAGAAAGTGAGAGAGAAGTTGGTGAATCATCTTAGATTTTTTTCCTGTTCTTTTTCATCCTTGAACCTTCACTTTCGAATCGTTATTCCGGCGATTCTGAGTTCATTATTGGGTAAGTTAACCTAATCCTAATTTGTGTTAGAGCTTAGAATATTCTTTGTGTTGTTGTAGCTCATTTATATTCTTGCCTTTAGGTTATCTTGTCGCCGTTGACGAAGACAAATCGTCTGAATCAGTTCGGTGTTTCTTTTCTGGCTTAAGGTGCGGACTTTAAGTGTATAGGTTATGGTTTTCAAGGCTTTCAATGCCAGTTAATGGTTTATTCTTGCTATGGATGAGATTTCACATGCCAAATGTTATGTTTATTTTGCGTTCCTGATATGCATGTGTTATATTGAGATTTGTGTATTCTATGTGTATGTATAAAGTACCGTATGTGTATAAAATATGAACCTGTGTTTTTCATGATTATCTGTCGTGTACTTATGCTAATTGTATGTGCGACAACTCCTTGGTAAAAGGAATTGTCCAAATGCGTGTATTTCAACATACGTCATGTATGTTGTATTATGTATTCTAAGTGTTTGTAGAAATGTCTGAATGATTTAAAGTGTGATATATTAACCTGATTGCAGGCGTTGAGAAGTGATTCTCAACACTCCTAGTGATGTGAATGATTTACTACATGCTACTCATATTCCTTATTGTTTAATTTCAAGTCTTACCTATGCTTAAATCCATGTTAAGTTGATATTATTCAAATGCTTACATACTTCCTGATTTGAGTTTTTGTTCTATTACTATTCTAAATTGTAGATATGAATATCTGTTGTAGTGTAATGAGTGTGGGACTATGCATTAGTCCAGGAAATCGGTAATCGACCTTGAGATCGTGGCTGAGATTGCTTTCACCAAGTAGGACGTGATTAGACGAACTCGAGTCATATTAGAGTTGTCGGCAGTGGTTTGGCCACGCAGAGTATTTGCGCACTCTATGTCGTTCAACCCAACGTGCGCTCATGCTAGTCGAGTTCGTCAAGCAACCCGATTGTCCGATGTATGTTCACCATGTATGGACACTACTATATGAATTTAGGGTACCGGACTTACCAATGGAATCCTATTAACCATGGTACCTTGATCCGCTAAGACTCATGAGCCGGACATGGTGGTATGGGTCACCGTGGTCGAGCTGTCGGCCTACGTTGGGGTGATGAGCCTCCCTGTAGTGACCAGTGAGCAACCAAACTCATGATCCAATTATGGTGGTATGGGACACTATATTCGCGCTGTCGGCCTACATTGATTGGTGACGAGCCCTTTGTGGTGACCTCGAGCATACCTGGATAACGCATTGAGGTGACGAGCCTTAGTGTAGTAACGAAGGTATGATGGGCGTGCATTGATTGGTGACGAGCCCTTTGCAGCGACCTAAAACCATATGATCGTATGATATGTCTAGGACTGACGACCATAGAATGGATCACTGTTTGGATGGTGATATGAGGAAGGTACCTTATCTTACCAATCCTGCTGTATGAAAAGGACTAATAACAACCTGGTAATCATGTTCATGCACTGCATTTGCATTTGCTTTGTAGACATGGTGTACTTTGAGGCGATGTCATGCGTAACGTAAGATGAAGGCGCTGAGAGTGTACGCGTGAGGGTACGCATCATTCTGCATACATCCTTACATTAACAAGAGTACTTAGGACATGATTAATTCTTCTGCTTTATCATTACTGCTTGATTAAACTGATAACATTTTAACCTGTGCTTTATTGTTCCACTGAGTTGATCACTCACTCCCTCGTTCTGGGGTGGTGTTAAACACCCAACAGACTCTGTCTTAGTTGCTGATGTTGCAGATGTTGATGCGACTTCTGAGGCAGAGTGGGAGATCGAGGATGATGAGGCTGCTTTCTCTTTTATGCAGTTTTCAGACGGGTTCTAGTGAGCCTTGTTCTGATGCGTGGGATGCTGGGATTTCTTTTGGGAACTAAATGATGTAATTTGATACTTGTAATTTTGATAGTAATACTTGTCATTACGACCTGGTATGTGTATGTATTTCAGGGATTCTCACATGTACACACATATATTTCTTTAAGTCTTCCGCTTGCTTTCTTCACTTATCCCTAAATTATATCTGCACTTTAGCTTAATCTATTCCATGTTTTATACACTAATACAGAAAACATACATCCATCATTAAATATGTTGCATAAGTAATGTTTTGGAACTCGGGAGCTGAGTTATGCTTGACCCCTGAATTTCAAGGCGTTACACGTTGTGCTGTAGACGAATGCATAGTGTTCAAACTAAGTTTGATACGATTTTACCAACGAAAGGTGCGGACTATAAACGTTTAGATTATGTTTTTCAAGGCTTTTAATGTCAGTTAATGATTTATGACTAACTTGATTGCTATCACATATGCTTAGATACGATGTTTTTTGTATATTACACATATATGTAAACTATGTTGATTTTAATGCATTCCATGTGTTTGTTGAAATGTTTGAATGAATTAGGATTTGTGCTTGTCATGATATTCGATTGAGAATACATGATTGTTGTACGTGTGGCGAATCCTTTGGGAAAGGATTTGCTATAATACCTGTTATAACTACTTTATTACATATATGTTGATATGTGTAGTCTAAATGTTTGATGAAATGCCTAAATGAGAAAATGCTTGCTGAAATGTATTTAATTAGGGTCTTGAGATATGATTCTCAATCCCCTTATCTATAGTTACAATTTCCTTCATATAACCTATCTTGTTTCTATGTACCTTATGGATGAAATGCTTATGTATAATAGCATGTGCACTATGTGTTTGTTGAAATGCTCAAATGAGATTTACATTTAGATTGGTCATCACATGCTATCTTGGACTATCACATGTGAATGTTATTGTTTTGGACTGTGATTGGGGTTACGATGTAGTTCAGGAAATCGGTAATGATTCCCAAATCAGTGGCCGAGGTTGTTTCGCCACATAAGACACGTTCGATGAATCTGAATCATATGTTGTTTGTCGACAGTGGTTAGGCCACGCAGAGTATTTACTTGCTCCATGTTGATTAAGTCAACGTGCACTCATACTAGTCGAGCTTGTCAAGTAACCTAATTGACCTAATATATGCTCACTATGTATGGACATTACTGCTTGAATCTAAGGTACCAACTTACCAGTAAAAAGCCCATTTAACCTTAGTACCACGATCCGCTAAGACTCATGAGCTAGGCATGATGGTATGGGACACCGTGCTCGAGCTGTCAGCCTACGCTGGGGTGACTAGCCTCCCCGTAGTGACCAGTGAGCAAACCAAACTCATGAGCTGAATACGGTGGTATGGGACATTATATTCGAGCTGTCAGCCTATGATCAGGTGACGAGCCTCTCGTGGTGACCTCAAGTATATACTAGGACTACACTAAGGTGACAAGCCTTTCCGTAGTGACCTCGAGTATAAACTAGGCCTATGATGAGGTGATGAGCCTCTCTTTAGTGACCTGGAACTGCCTATCATATGTGATTAACTAGGATTGATGACCTTAGATGGATCATTGTTGGGTCAATGATATAAAGGGAGGTGCCTTAGCTTTCTAAATATGTTATATGAATAGGTCTAATTAAGAACTTGGATAATCACGTATATGCACCGCATTGCATGTGCCTTTAGCTTTGGAGTTGAGCATAGTAGGAGTGTTGCATGCCGCGATCATGAAATGATGTCGCAGAGGGACTTCAGGCGAGGGCATACATCATTAATACATATCATTCTTACATTAACTAGAGTATTTAGGAATGCTTGTTGTATTACTTTATCATTACTTCTTGACTAAATTGATAACATGTAAACCTTTACCTTATAACTCCACTGAGTTGATCACTCACTCCCACTCTGGGACAGTGTTTTAAAACACCAACTAGACTCTGTTGTAGTTTTAGGTGATGTCGATGCTTACGAGGCGGAGCCTGACTTCTATGACGATAAGTTCTCCTACCTGCAACTCTCTGGCGGGTTTATGTAGACCTGGAGTTGCGTCACCAGGGCTACAGGGATATAGATTAGATGACATTACACTTCATCATTTTGTATATTTTGGAACTAAATATATAATTATTTAACCTGGTATCATATTCATACTCTGGGGACTTACAATCACTTATATGCTTTATATATTTACCAGTCTTCCGCTTGCTTAATTTAACTATCTCTGTAGTATGATGTGATGCGTTGGAACTCGGGAGTTGGGCATCTGCTTGACCCTCGATTTTCAGGGTGTTACAACCACTGGGCTGGATCTTTAAAAGTGCTAATGATAATAGGGATTGCATTTTTGAAGAATCCTAGCATAAGAGGGGACACCTTTTCCAATGAGAGTCTATAAAAAATTGTGGCTACTGAATTAGACCCTTCGAACCGGCTTATAGTTGGCACAACCAAAGATGAAATTATGAATCCAATAAAAGATATATGACATAAAGTAAGAAAAGAAGAAAAAAAAAAAGATACACACCCTATCTGGGGGAAATAGTGGAAGTAGCTTTATGAGACCCGCATCCTAACCCTTACTGTTCCGTATGCCTTTGTGGTCCTCCCGGTCTAATTCTGGCGACCCGTGACCTATAGATTTCATTTGCGCTCGACCGTAAGTCACACCCTATACACCCGAGTCAGTTCGACCAGAGACCTATGCCATTGTGACCATGTCGTCACTATAATTCCGATGTCGCGTCTCGTGCATCAATCCGACGTCTAGATCCCAAGATAAGACCAGTGCACAATCATAGCGGTGGACTGCATGTTGCGGGCCATGGTGTACATGTTTCCTCATAATCATAATGAGGATGATGTCATCCTATTCTACAACCTAACCTACCCCCCTACCTAGCCTACCCCATAAATGCTCTCTTTTTTATTTTCAAAACTCATTAGTACAAGCTCTTACAACCCATCCTTTCACTCTCTCTATCATCTCACTTTCTCTCCCTTCTTCTTCACTTCCATTACTAGCCATGGACGTCCCAAGCAAGCTCCATTTCCAGCCCTCTTACCTTTAGATCCCTCCTAATCTAACCCTTAGAAGCCCATCTCCACCATTGGAAGGGGTCCTAGAAGGCTTATGAACCCATGGGAAGAAGAAGGAGAAGATCATTGTGGGTGCTTCTCTCTCTCTCTCTCTCTCTCTCTCTCTCCTGTTTATGGCCCACCTGATGTGTGAGTTAATCCACGCTGCTCGGAAGTGGGACAACCTTGTCATCCATTAAACAGGGCTCACCCTGTTGACCGTCTGACAGCACCATTGTTGCCCCTTTTTGGGCAAGCCCTTGTTAAAGGGAAGCCATAAATAGTAACTTGATTCTATGCTAGGTGGGCCACCTATGCGGACCCCACTTTGATGAATGCGTTGTATCCATGCTATCTCATTATGGGACCCATCTAGTTGACGTCCAACAGCATTATTGCCTGGACTGTTTTGGGCCAGATCTTGGTGAAGGGAAAGCACAAATATCATCTTGATTCAAAATGGGTGGACTGGCAGGCCACACTGACGTGGACCCACCATGATTTATTTATTTATCACCACCGTCCAGATTTCTGGACGGTGGGCTGCACCGTGGTCATGGTGTTTTATCAGCACCGTCCATTTATGGTCCCAGCAGCATGTAGCTGACTGTAATTGATGTCAGCAAATGTCATGGGCCCTATCATGCTGTATATGCCTGAAATCCATACCGTCCACCATTTCCCGACAGTGCTGGACGTGGACCCACTTGATGGACATGTGTATCCACACTGTCCATCCAACGAACAGATTCAAATCTTTGGTGGAAAACCACCTTGATGCACATGTTTTATCCACTGCCATTCATCCATTTTGCTGGTGGGTCCCACACGTGTGAACCTACCTGCCACGTGGGACCCACATGTGTATGTGATTTATCCAACCAACCGTCCAGGTGGGTTGCACTGTGATGTACTGTCCACACCGTCCAGTCCACTGGACGGTGGTTGCTGGACCTTGTTCCCTTGAAAGAATATATATATATATATATTTATACAAATAAAATAATACAAATATTATAATATATATATATATATATATAAATATATTTATATGTGATATATGATGGTGGCCCACCCACGTGGGACCCACCTGATGATAGCAGATTGGCTAGTGTATTCCAACACCAGCTATATAGCTACTGGAGAGTCAGCATGTTGGTCCCCTTTTTATGTATGTACTACACCCACCGTCCACGTGGACGGTGGGGCCTGCATGTGATGTGTGTGGGGTCCACACCATCCAGATGGATAAGACAGTGGGACCCACCAGATGTATGCACTTTATATTCAGCGCCCATGTGTGGCCCCTTTACATGATGTATGTGTTGCACCGTTCATACCGTGTGGGACCACCACCATATATGTTTAGTCCATACTGTCTGTGCATGGGGCCCACTTAGATGTATGTATTCGTTATATCCACACCGTTCATCATGATAAGCCTGAACTGTTTTAACTAGTTGTCGGGCCCACCTAATGGGTGATGTGTAGGTCGGCCCACCTCTCGAATGGTCCGCTACATGGATGTTTTGAATTAGATTGTCCGTCTAATTTATATCAATTTGGGACATAGGCCTGAGGTGAAGCAGATCCAAGCTCAGTTGATCCACACTGCAGGAAGTAGTGGGTTGGATGTCCAGTCGGTTGAGCCCACATGTTGTGTATTAAGCCTATGGGTGTGGCCTATTGTGATGAATTCAAGGGCCATGTGACGCAGCCCATTAATGCGGCCCATTGTGATGTGTGTAGACCCATTTCATGTGGCCCAATTTGATATAATTGAGGCTCACATGATGCCGCCCGATTTGACGTATTGGAGGCCCATTGATGCGTCCCACTTGATACATATGATGGCCCATTGGGGTGGCCCATTGATGTGGCCCACTTGATGTATGTGATGGCCCATGGGTGCGGCCCATTGTGATGTACTAAGGCTCATGGGATATAGCCCATTGCGATGTATGTCCGGCCCATATGTAGTGGCCCATTGTGACGTATTTTTGGCCCATGCGAGGTGGCCCATTATGAGGTATTTGAGGGCCATGTGCTGGGCCCACTTGTTATGTATTTGTGGCCCAGTTGATAAGGCCCATTGTGATGTATATGTGGCCCGTAGGACGAGACCTGTTGTGGTGTAGATGTGGCCCTTGAGTGGTGTAACGCCCTGAAATTCGGGGGTTAAGCATAACTCAGCTCCCGAGTTTCAAAACATCACTTATGCAACATATTGAATGATGGATGTATGTTGTCTATATGAGTGCATAAAACATGGAATAGATTAAGCCAAACTGCAAACATAATTCAGGGATAAGTGAAGAACGCAAGCGGAAGACTTAAAGAAATATATGTGTACATGTGCAAATCCCTGAAATACAGATACATACCAGGTCATACTTACAAGTGTTACTATCAAAATTACAAGTATCAAATGATATCATCTATTCCCAAAAAGAAATCCCAGAATCCCACGCATCAGAACAAGGCTCACTAGAACCCACCTAAAAACTGCATGAAAGAAAATGCAGCTTCATCATCCTCGAACTCCTGCTCTGCCTCAGAGGTCGCATCAACATCTGCAACTAAGACAGAGTCTGGTAGTGTTTAAGCACCGTCCCAGAATGTGGGAGTGAGTGATCAACTCAGTGGAACAATAAAGCAAAGGTTAACATGTTATCAGTTCAATCAAGCAGTAATGATAAAGCAAAACAATTAAACATGACCTAAGTACTCTTGTTAGTGCAAGGATGTATGCAGAATGATGCATGCCCTCACTTGTACACCCTCAGCGTCTTTATCTTACGTTACGCATGACATCACCTCAAGTGCTCCACCTCTTCCAGGCACATGCAATGCGGTGCATGAACATGATTACCAAGTTGTTATTAATCCTTTTCATACAGCAGGATTGGGAAGTTAAGGTACCTTCCTCATATCACTTTCCACACAGTGATCCATTCTAGGGTCGTCAGTCCTAGATCATCTCATACGATCATATAGTTTTAACTCGCTGCAAAGGGCTCGTCACCAATCAATGCACGCCAATCATACCTTTGTTACTACAATAAGGCTCGTCACCTCAATGCGGTATTCAGGTATGCTCGAGGTTACTACAAAGGGCTCGTCACCAATCAATGTAGGCCGACAACACGAATATAGTGCCCCATACCACGATAATTGGCTCACGAGTTTGGAGCTCACTGGTCACTACGGGGAGGCTCGTCACCCAAGCATAGGCCGACAGCTCGACCACGGTGTTCTATACCACAATGTTCGACTCATGAGTCTTAGCGGATTAAGGTACAACGGTTAACGGGATTTCATCGGTAAGTTTGGTACCCTAGATTCAAACAATAGCATCCATACATGATGAACATACATCGAACAATCCGGTTACTTGACGAACTCGACTACCACGAGCGCACGTTGGGTTGAATGACATAGAGTGCGCAAACACTCCGTGTGGCCAAAACACTGCCGACAACTCTAATATGACTCGGGTTCGTCAAATCACGTCCCTCGTGACGAAAGCAACCTTAGCCATGAACTCAAGGCCAATTACCGATTTTCTGGACTATTTCCTAGTCCCAACACATTCCACAACAACAGATATTCATATCAACTAGAATAGTAATGGAACAACAATTCAAATCATGTAGTATGTGAGCATTTGCTGAATATTAACTTAGCATGGATTTAAACATAAGTAATACTTGAAATTAAACAACAAGGAAAGTGACTTACACGTGGGTAATCATACACACTAATAGGAGAGTTAAGGATCGCTTCTCAACCCTAGCAAATAGGATAATATGCTACCCCTTAGACCATACAGACATTTCTATAAACACTTAGAATACATAGTTCAACATACATGACGCATGTTGAAATACACGCATTTGGACAATTCCTTTTGCCAAGGAGTTGACACACATACATCTAGCACCAATACACGACAAATAATAATGTCAAACACATGTTCATATTTTATACATATACGGTACTTCCTACATATACATAGAATACATAAATCATAACACATGGCATATATATCAGGAATGCGATATAAACATAACATTTGACATGTGAAATTTCATCCATAACAAGAATAAACCATTAGCTAACATTGAAAGCCTTGAAAACCATAACCTATACGAATATAGTCCGCACCTTAAGCCAGAAAAGAACACCGAACTGATTCAGACGATATGTCTTCGTCAACGGCGACAAGATAACCTAAAGCAAGAATGGATATGAGCTACAACAATACATAGACTATTCTAAGCTCTAAAACAGATTAGGGTTAGGTTAACTTACCCAAGGATGAACTTAGAATCGCCGAAATAACGATTCAAAAGTGATGGTTTAAGGATGCAGAAGAATAGGAAAGAATCTAAAGATGATTCACCAACTTCTCTCCCACTTTCTCTCTCTTTCTCTCTCTTTCTTAGCTAGGGTTAGGAAATTCGTATGGAAAAGAGAGTGAGGGTTTTAAGGTCTTTATATAGGCCTAACATTGATGAAAATAGCCCCAGGGCCAAGGTATACTTAGGTTATAACTAAAACAGGCCTCTCTCGATCCAATGAAGCACTTCTGGTGGTCCTTTTTCCACGTGCGGTCGGACTTAAGCTCACTGACCGTGGATCTAGGTCAGGCTGAGTTTTCATACTGATCGACTTAACAGATCAATCATGGCGGACCACACTCAATTCAACGGTCACCAAAACTCGATCAGGTCCACAAGTATAAAGACATGTCTGGGCCACTTTCCCTGATCCGAGGGTGAAATTGGGTCAGAATCCAATGGTCAGATTGCTTAAAATCATCGCGCAAGCGACATGACTCAGATTTCATAAAATCACATTTAATTTCTCACCGTTCTCACCCTCTTCACTCCGAACTCAATCAAATCGACCCAAGACATCATCTGGACTTGATTTTTGAGGTGATGGTCAAGTCCAACACGGTGACCACAACTGCCTAAGATCATCACTATTGGACTTTCGACGCGCGGTCTAGGTCCGATCCAAAGCTTCTAAAAATTCCCAAGAGCAACTGGATTTAGCGATGAATCCTAGATTTCAGAGTAACATAGCGCTAACTATTCTACAAGTTTTGATTCATGCAGATCAAATTTAAAGTGATTGATGCAAATTTCACAAGCAATCGAGTTTAGCACTAATTACCCCACAAATAGCTTCTAAGGAAAATAGAGGTAGTACTCGGGTCTTGGCATAAAATTTTTCGGGTCATTACAATCTACCCCCCTTAAAGAAAATTTCATCCTCAAAATTTGTACCTTCTCATATTCCTCAAGGATCTGAGGGTAGCTCTTTCTGACCTCAGATTCAGTTTCCCAAGTAGCCTCTTCTTCACTATGATGCGTCCATAGTACTTTCACAAGAGGGATGACGTTACTACGCAATACCTACTCCTTCCTGTCTAGAATACGCGTCGGTCGCAGTACATATGTGGCATCCTCACTCAACTGCACTTGCTCCCAACTAATAATATGCGAAGGATCAGTAACGTACTTCTTCAGCATAGAAACATGAAATACGTTATACACTCTCGCAAGAGGTGTGGGCAAAGCAAGGCGGTATGCTACCGCTCCCACTCGATCCAGAATTTGAAATGGACTAATAAATCTCGGCGTGAGCTTTCCCTTCTTACCGAACCGCAGAACTCCCTGTATAGGGGAAACCTTAAGAAATACATGGTCTCCAACCTCAAACTCAAGCGATCGCCGCCTCGTATCAGCGTAACTCTTCTACCTACTCTGGGCTATCAGAAGTCGACGTCGAATAATGTCAACTTTCTCTGAAGTCGCCTGCACCACTTCCGGGCTAATCAAACTACGCTTGCCAACTTCTGCCCAACAATGCGGTGCTCTACACGGGCGACCATATAACGCTTCATAGGGAGCCATGCCAATACTCCTCTGGAAGCTATTATTATACGTGAATTCTGCATAAGGGAGACAATCATCCCAACTGTCTTTAAATTCCAAAACACAAGCTCGCAACATGTCTTCCAGAACCCGATTCACACGTTCCGTCTGCCCATCTGTCTGCAGATGAAACGCGGTGCTGAACTTCAATTTCACACTCATCGCTTCCTAGATACGAGTCCAGAAGATAGATGTGAAACGCGTGTCTCTGTCAGACACAATCTCCAAGGGAACTCCATGCAGACATACAATCTCCTTGATGTACAATCTAGCAAACTCATCTGAAGAGTTTGTGACTCTGATCAGTAAGAAATGAGCCGACTTCGTCAATCGGTCGACGATCACCCAAATAGAGTCATGTCCCTTCTTCGTTCTCGGCAACCCAGAAATAAAGTCCATAGAGATGAAGTCCCACTTCCATTCTGCTATGGGCATGGGGTGAAGCAGCCCAGGAGGTCGACGATGCTCTGCCTTGACCTGCTGGCATGTGAGACAACGAGATACAAACTCAACAATATGAACCTTCATGTTGTCCCACCAATATGATCTTCTCATATCTTGATACATCTTCGTGCTACCTGGATGTATCACAAGCTTAGAATTATGGGCTGACTCGAGAACCTCTCGTCTCAAGTCAGGAATGTCTGGGACACATAACCGGCCACGAAAACGTAGGCCCCCATCTGAACCAACACTTAGCCAAAAGCTCATCATCTACCTAAGCTGCAACGATCCTCTCATCAATGAGGGGCTGTACACGAATGTGTGTGATAACCTCATACGGCTCTTCCACCATAAGCTTCTGCTCAAAGTCTCGCACAAACTCCAACATGTCCCATTCTGCTATCATTAGCGGAGCTGCAACTCCATAGCCTTCTTGCGACTCAAAGCGTCCGCCACAAGGTTCACCTTGCCCGGATGGTAAGAAACATTGAATTTAAAGTCTTTCAATGTTTCCATCCATCAGCGCTGCCTCATATTCAAGTCATGCTGCGTGAAAATATACTTAAGGCTCCTGTGGTCGCAAAAGAGCTCAAACTCCTCTCCATAGAGGTAATGTCTCCAGAGCTTTAATGTGAAAATGACAGCTGCCAACTCCAGGTCATGTGTAGGGTAATTCTCTTCGTGTTTCCTCAACTGTCTCGAAGCATAAGCAATCACCATGTCCTTCTGCATAAGGACACAACCCAGGCCAACGTGAGAGGCATCAGTATATATAATATACTTAACCCCTTGCTCTGGCAATACAAGCACAGGGACGGACGTCAACTTGTCCTTCAACTCTTGAAAAGCTATCTCCGCCCTCTCATTCTAAGCAAACTTCAAATCTTTCCGTGTCAACTGAGACAACGGTCTGGCTATCTTCGAGAAGTCTTGTATGAAGCGTCGATAATAGCCTACCAGACCCAAAAAGCTTCTTACCTCAGTAACTGAACCACGCTACTTTCAGTCCTGAACTGCAGCCGACAGTTATCCCTTCCCTGGACACCACATGTCCCAGGAACTTGACTTCCTCTTTCCAGAAATCACATTTCTTGAACTGCGCAAAAAGCTGATTCTTCCTGAGAGTATCCAAGACCACTCTTAAGTGCTCCTTGTGCTCTTCCCGACTCGCAGAATATATCAAGATGTCATCGATAAAGACAATGACGAATCGGAACAAGAATGGCCGAAATATCCTGTTCATCAGATCCATGAACACGGCCGGTGCATTCGTAAGACCGAACGACATCACAAGGAACTCATAGTGGCCAAAGCTAGTCCTGAAAGCGGTCTTCTGTACGTCCTCATTCTTAACGCGTAACTGATGATACCCTGATTGCAGATCAACCTTCGAAAAGTACCGTGCCCCCTTCAACTGATCAAACAGATCATCGATCCTAGGCAAAGGGTACTTATTCTTCACAGTCACCAGATTCAACCTGCGATAATCAATGCATAATCGCAAGGAACCATCTTTCTTCTTCACAAATAGGACAGGTGCTCCCCAAGGAGACACACTAGGCTGAATAAATCCCAAATTCAATAAACCATCTATCTATTTCCTCAATTTATCCATTTCACTCGGAGGCATACGATAGGTGGGCAAAGAAATGGGCACCACACCAGGCATGAGATCGATAGTAAAATCAATCTCACGCTGAGGAGGTAATCCAGGAATCGACTCAAACACAACTTTAAACTCCCAAACTACAGGCGTACTTTCAAACGCTGATCCAGCCATACTCTCCAACAGAGAAGTATAATAACTAAGACGAAAAGGGTAACTGACCTGAACTGAAAAGGTAACTGTCTTGCCCTTAGGTCCATGGATTGTCACCGACCTTGCTTCATAATCAATCTCTGCTCGCATCCTCGTGAGCCAATCCATACCCATAATGACATCTTAATGGAAAAGAGGTGCGACAAAAAGATCAATAAGAATTGATCCACACCCTAAATCAATCAAACAATCCATACAACGCTTGTTCAAAGCAGAGGAGATCCCTGTAGCGGTAGTAAGCGTCACTCCTTGCATAGAAATAGTGCTCAAACTCAGACGCCTAACTGTCGCATATGATATAAGAGAGGTAGTGGACCCTTTATCCACCAACATAGAAATGGGAATACCTTCAATGTGCGTTGTAACCTCAAAAGATTTCAGCACTAAGTCAGCCACCGGCGCTTCAACTGAGAGCGCATGAACTCGAGCCTGCTGCTGGCGATTCGGTAGAGGAACCATGGGCCGCTAAGGTGGCCTGAAGCTAGGTACAGAAGGTCTGAAGGATGGATGAGCTAGCGCTGAATGAAGAGGTGGAGGAGAAATAAGCTAAGGCATCGGACAGCTGATCCTCTGCGGTGGAGTAAATCCACTATCCCACATATGCGAAAAGCAAGAACGATCCAAATGCCCCATCTTCCCACAATACGAACAGCGAAGATCAGCTCGCACCTGCTGAGCGGGCGGCGCTAAACGCCTCGGAGGAGAATCTGCCCGTGGCCTCTTGCTGAGAAAAGGTGCAGGTCTAGGAATCATAGGTGCACACATACGGGACGACCTGTCCCCATCCTACTTTGCTTGCAAGGACATGCTCACCAACTCCGCATAAGAAGATATGCTAGCACAGCACATCTTCGATTAGATCTCGGGCCTCAATCCCTCAAAAAAATGCCGTATCCTCATCGGCTGATCGCTCAGAATCAAGGGAGCATAGCGACCTAGCTCAGTGAACCGGTTCTCATACTCTGTCACCGACATCCCTCCCTAGCAGAGGCGAAGGAACTCACTCTCCTTCCCGTGTCGGTACGTAATCAAAAAATACTTCTCGTGGAAGCGTGCCTCAAACGCCTGCCACGACCACTGATGCCCTTCCTCAACTGTGCAAAGAACACTATCCCACCATAAACTGGCCTCCTTCTCAAACATGAAGGAGGCAAGCTCGACCTGCTCAACCTCTGAACAGTGTAGCGGTCTCAGCATCTTAGAGATGCGATCAATCCAGTACTTGGCCTCCTCGAGTCTATGAGAACCCACAAATGTGGGAGGTCGTAAGCACTGGAATCGCTTAAAGGTGCCGCTCGCACTAGCGCTCCCAGATGGGTGCATAGGTGAAGCAGGTGGAGTCACCTCCACCGATTGAGCAAAGATGTCAGCCATGGAAGACAGAAACTACTGCTGCTGGTGGTGGTGCTGTTGCTGCTGAATCTGTTGTTGCTGCATCAACAGCATCATCTGCTCAAACCTATCAGGAGGAGCAGACGAAGATGCACGGTTCGGCTCAGGAACCGAAGGTGTGACTGGAGGAGCCATAGGTGGAAGCACAGGTATCGGTTGAACACCAGTGGCTATCGTTTAGGGGAGGAACCCCAACAAGCGACTCAACCAAAGAGAGATGGGCCGAAGTCTTCGAACCCTTAAGAGGCATACCCTACATTCAACAGAGTATGCAACCTGTAAGATTCAATATCCACATAATCCACCCACACAACATTCACAGCACAACTTTAACAATAAACAATATGCATTTCATTTAACAAAATTGTCGCAATACAAGAAGTGTAGCATTACATAAATCACGACAAAGAAAGCATGTGAACTACAACATTTAAAACTTCAAACAACAAGCAACTACCAACAACTATGCCAACAACGGCAAATACAAAATAAAGCAAAGGATGACTACACTGTAGCTACTCATCGGAATCAGGAGATGGAGGCAGGGCACCTTTATCCTACAAAAAATACAGGATAGACTTCAGAGTTCGAGTCACCTTCTTGAACTTATGCTTCACAAGGCCTCAAAGATCCATGATATCCTAGTGTAGAACAGCCTGACCTTCCTCAAGTCGAGCGATACGGGCATCCCTGGCAGCCTGATCTGCGCTCTGCTCTGGTGCCACAGGAGGAGAACTCTTACTCGTATCCCGTGCCTCAACCTCTTCCTCGTCCTGCTCTGTTTCTTCTTCAATCTCAGCTCCACCCTCGGCATAACTCTCTTACTCATCGCTCTCTGTCTCATCCTCACTCTCTGAGGCTTATCGACAACGAGGCCTAATTTCTATCTGATTTAGGGTCATCTCATTAATGTAGCGAACAGGTACCGGCTTTTCTGCCCCAAGCCTATAGCCAAACTCATGTGCAAGCTGACAAATGAGTCAGCCAAATGGGAGCGATTCAGTCCTCCTGTTCGAACGAGCGATAAGGATAATCTGACATAAGATGTACGTCGGCACACATAACTTCTCTCCTTGCCCCACTTGATACAGAAAATCTACCATCAGGCGCGTACACTCGCTGCGATTACTCCACCTTGGATATACATTGAACGTACACATATGGTGAAGCAAACGGAAGTCGTCTATCATGTTGGTAGCTAGAAGACTTCTATTAGGCTACCATTCGACCAGACAACTACACAGGAGCCGGGTGTGACGATCCCTCTCGCACATACTGCTCAAATTCTTCTCACTGGCATGCACCTCACTAAGCGGCACATTCAAGAGTCAGGATATCAAAGCGACGTTGACCGTGGCCTCCCGACCGCTTCCACAAGGAATCTTAAACTGCAAAGGCTCCAGCGAAGGATCACAAATGCTAGCATAAAAAGCTCAAACGGTGGTAGCATTAACGCGATACTCGCCCTCAAACAAGGGACACCAACTGGCCCCTTCCAGGCGCTTCAATAACAGAAACTCACCAAATAGCCGTGGATCTACATAAGCCTCAAAAAGGACCCTACGGCCTTCATAGACTCCATGAGATAGCTCCGCCAACAAGGTTCTTCCAATGGGAGCTTGAGGATCAAGGTCCCGCTTAGTCTGAAACTCATGGGTGATGGTCGTGCTTGCGGCAGTACCTCTCGACCTCCATGCACGAGTTGAGCGGCTAGGCCCGGCTTCATCCACGGGGGCTCTCTTCTTCCCCATCAAAGAAAGAAGGGTAGAGATGGAAAATATGGCCATGATAAACTCAAAGAGGGCCATGAAAAATGAGAGAAAATGGAGAAATGGGAAGAATGGTGAAGCTTCCACACACTTGAGATCCCAAAGGAGGATTTGAGAGCCCAAATGAGAAGAAAAGAGAGTGAAGACAGCAATGGGGTGGATTTTTGAGATGGGTTGATTGGGTGTGCACGAAAATGGAAGAAGAAGGAGATTGGGGAGGGATTTTTGTGGAGTTTTGAGAGAAACTTGGAGAAAAGGAGAGCTTAGGAGGGTATTTTGTGAAGGGAATATGGTTTAGGAAGGGTTTTAATCAGCCAACCATGTAGGGGTGGGCCACACTAGGCCCCAAATGCATCGGCCCGAGCCGGCCAACCCGGCCTGGCCAGCTGGGCGGCGAGGGCTCGCCGAACCGGCGAGGTCATCACCGGTCTCTGGACCGTCCGGCGATGACTCACCGTTTAGGCGAGGTTCTCCTGGCCCCTTAACTCTAAAATGAGGTAAGCCCCCCTGGGTCCTCCTGAAAATGCCCCGATCGGCCCCTTAGTCCAAAACAACGCCTATCGGGCCACTCAGGTTAAGATCTGATAAAAACACGGATTTACTGACAATTGAGGGGTTAAGATGGCAAGATAAACCATCTAGACTCATCAACAGATGGTCTAGAAGAGATTTTAGGTCGCTGTGTGTGATCAGGAGTGCACACAAACTCGATCTCGGTAATCGTTTTCAGTAAACTTTCACCGATAGAAGCAACGGGACACAAACACAAATTCTACGATAAACTCGCACCCAAATACACTAAGGTGACGATAGCGTACGGTGTGTAACCATAACCCAGGTCCGGTTTAATCCAATTCATGCTCTGATACCAACTTGTAACGCCCTGAAATTCGGGGGTCGAGCATAACTCAGCTTCCGAGTTTCAAAACATCACTTATGCAACATATTGAATAATGGATGTATGTTGTCTATATGAGTGTATAAAACATGTAATAGATTAAGCCAAACTGCAAACATAATTCAGGGATAAGTGAAGAATGCAAGCGGAAGACTTAAAGAAATATATGTGTATATGTGCAAATCCATGAAATACATATACATACTAGGTCATACTTACAAGTGTTACTATAAAAATTATAAGTATTAAATGAGATCATCTATTTTAAAAAAGAAATCCCAGAGTCTCACACATCAGAAAAAGGCTCACTAGAACCCGCCTAAAAACTGCATGAAAGAAAATGCAGCCTCATCATCCTCGAACTCCTGCTCTGCCTCAGAGGTCGCATCAACATCTGCAACTAAGACAGAGTTTGGTGGTGTTTAAGCACTGTCCCAGAACGTGGGAGATCAACTCAATGGAACAATAAAGCAAAGGTTAACATGTAATCAGTTCAATCAAGCAGTAATGATAAAGCAGAATAATCAAACATGGCCTAAGTACTCTTGTTAGTGCAAGGATGTATGCAGAATGATGCATGCCCTCGCTTGTACACCCTTAGCGTCTTTATCTTACGTTACGCATGACATCACCTCAAGTGCTCCACCTCTTCCAGGCACATGCAATGCGGTGCATGAACATGATTACCAAGTTGTTATTAATCCTTTTCATACAGCAGGATTGGGAAGCTAAGGTACCTTCCTCATATCACTTTCCACACAGTGATCCATTCTAGGGTCGTCAGTCCTAGATCATCTCATACGATCATATAGTTTTAGGTCGCTGCAAAGGGCTCGTCACCAATCAATGCACGCCTATCATACCTTCGTTACTACAATAAGGCTCGTCACCTCAATGCAGTATCCAGGTATGCTCGAGATTACTATAAAGGGCTCGTCACCAATCAATGTAGGCCGATAGCACGAATATAGTGTCCCATACTACCATAATCGGTTCACGAGTTTGGTTGCTCACTGGTCACTACGGGGAGGCTCGTCACCCCAGCGTAGGCGACAGCTCGACCATGGTGTTCCATACCACCATGTTCGGCTCATGAGTCTTAGCGGATCAAGGTACAACGGTTAACGGGATTTCATCGATAAGTTTAGTACCCTAGATTCAAACAATAGCGTCCATACACGGTGAACATACATCGAACAATCGGGTTACCTGACAAACTCGACTAGCATGAGCGCACATTGGGTTAAACAACATAGAGTGCACAAACACTCCGTGTGGCCAAACCACTGCCGACAACTCTAATACGATTCGGGTTCGTCAAATCACGTCCCTCATGACGAAAGCAACCTCAGCCATGAACTCAAGGCCGATTATGATTTCCTGGACTATTTCCTAGTCCCAACACATTCCACAACAACAGATATTCATATAAACAATTTAGAATAGTAATGAAACAATAATTCAAATCATGTAGTATGTGAGCATTTACAGAATATCAACTTAGCATGGATTTAAACATAAGTAATACTTGAAATTAAACAACAAGGAAAGTGACTTGCACATGGGTAATCATACACACCAATAAGAGAGTTGAGGATCGCTTCTCAATGCCTGCAAATAGGATAATATGCTACCCCTTAGACCATACAGACATTTCTACAAACACTTAGAATACATAGTTCAACATACATGACGCATATTGAAATACATGCATTTTGACAATTCCTTTTGCCAAGTAGTAACACACATACATCTAGCACCAATACACGACAAATAATCATGTCAAATACATGTTCATATTTTATACGTATACGATACTTCCTACATATGCATAGAATACACAAATCTCAACACATGGCATATATATCAGGAATGCGATATAAACATAATATTTGACATGTGAAATTTCATCCATAACAAGAATAAACCATTAGCTAACATTGAAAGCCTTGAAAACCATAACCTATATGAATATAGTCTGCACCTTAAGCCAGAAAAGAACACCGAACTGATTCAGACGATATGTCTTCGTCAACGGCGACAAGATAATCTAAAGCAAGAATGGATATGAGCTACAACAACACATAGACTATTCTAAGCTCTAAAACAGATTAGAATTAGGTTAACTTACCCAAGGATGAACTTAAAATCACCGGAATAATGATTCAAAAGTGATGGTTTAAGGATGCAGAAGATCAGGAAAGAATCTAAAGATGATTCACCAACTTCTCTCTCACTTTCTCTCTCTTTCTCTCTCTTTCTTAGCTAGGGTTAGGAAATTCGTATGGAAAAGAGAGTGAGGGTTTTAAGGTCTTTATATAGGCCTAACATTGATGAAAATAGCCCCAGGGCCAAGGTATACTTAGGTTATAACCAAAACAAGCCTCTCTCGATCCAACGAAGCACTTCTAGTAGTCCTTTTTCCACGTGTGGTCAGACTTAAGTTCACTAACTATGGATCTAGGTCAGGCTGAGTTTTCGTACCGATCGGCTTAACAAATCAACCGTGGTTGACCACACTTAATTCAACGGTCATCGAAACTCGATCAGGTTCACAAGCATAAAGACATGCCTGGGCCACCTTCCCTGATCCGAGGGTGAAATTGGGTCAGAATCCAACGGTCAGATTGCTTAAAATCATCGCGCAAGAGACACGTCTCAGATTTCATAAAATCACATTTAATTTCTCACCGTTCTCACACTCTTCACTCCGGACTCAATCAAATCGACCCAGGACATCATCTGAACTTGATTTTTGAGGTGATGATCAAGTACAACATGGTGACCACAACTGTCTAAGATCATCGCTATCGGACTTTCAATGCGCGGTCTAGGTCTGATCCAAAGCTTCTAAAAATTCTCAAGAGTAACTGGATTTAGCGATGAATCCCAAATTTCAGAGTAACATAGCGCTAACTATTCTACAAGTTTTGAGTCATGTAGATCAAATTTAAAGTGATTGATGCAAATTTCACAAGCAATCGAGTTTAACGCTAATTACCCCACAAATAGCTTCTAAGGAAAATAGAGGTAATACTCGAGTCTTGGCATAAAATTTTCTGGGTCATTACAAGTGGGGCCCAATGCGATGAATGTGCGGGCCGATGTAATGTGTGATTTCGCTATAATGTATGTAATGATATTTATGTGGGCCACTGCATGGGAGCGATATTAGTTAAATGTCCACATTGATGGGCAATGATGGTTGAATGTCCACATTGTGACCTTCCCTTAGGCCTTATTAGGCCCCTTCTCATCAAGGCCGATTATTGATCGATTCTGATTGTCGTAACTGATTGCCAATTTCGATTGTCATGACCGATTCTCTATTCTAATTGACGTGACCGATTTATCGATTCTGACTATCGATCGATTCCAATTATCGTGACCGATTTCTTGATTCTGATTATCGACCGATTCTGATTGTTGTGACTGATTGCTGACTTCGATTTACGTGACCGATTTACCGATTCTGACTATCGATCGATTCTGATTATCGTGATCAATTTGCCAATTCTAATTATCAGTCGATTCTGATTGTTATAACCGATTGTCGATTCTGATTGACGTGCCCGATTTGTCGATTCTAATTATCGATCGATTCCGATTATCGTGATCGATTGTCGATTTCGATTGACGTGACCGATTTATCGATTCTAATTATTGATTGATTCCGATTGTTATGACCGATTGTTGATTTCGATTGATGTGATGAATTTGTCGATTCTGAATATCGATTGATTCCAATTGTCGAGGCCAAGAATCGAGGTTGATTGTCGAGGCCGACTGTATAGGTTGACTTCGATTGTCGAGGCCGAGTATCGAGGCTGATTCCAAGTGTCGATTTCAATTATCGAGGCCGATTTCAATTATCGAGACCTATATGATGTATATGCGACCCATAGTTAAGGCTCATTGTGATGCATTTGAGGGTCAGGCGATGTAGCCATTGTGATGTATGTTAGGCCCATGCAAAAGGCTCATCGTGATGTGTTAAGCTCTTGAGTGAAGCCCATGGTGTTGTATATATTTGGCCCTTGTGTGAGGCTATGGGTCCACTATATTTTAAGCTCTATGTGGGTCATTCCTTGGGGGCGATGTTGGTTAAATGTCCACATTGTCGAGGTCGATTGTCGATGCCGGTTATTGATACCAATTATGAGCATATGACAGCATAGCATCTGATACATGCCCATACGCATCATCTGAATGCTTGTTATGAGATGTGGTTGACCATTGTACATGACATTAGGCAGGTTATGAGGCTCCCTGATAAGTGGAGGTTATCTCACATGAGCACACGGTATGCGCAGGATTGATACATGACTGGATTGTAAAACTCATGCATCCTACATTATATGTTGTGATTACTGTACGCCCTAGTGACATCAGGGCCGTAGCCTCCACAGGAAAATCATGGATGGCTAGATGGGATACCAAAAATATTTGGTTCTAGCATACGGGGGCCATAGATGTCCCTGGGTGAAAATCTCTAAACCTCCGCGACCAAGAGATGCCCCAACGTCGAGACCGAGTGGATACATGAGCACCTGAGTGCCGAATACCAGGAGGCCGCATCTCCCACTTTGTCATGGTCGGTTGGGAGAGGGTGTGGCCTTACCCGCCTGAGAGCAGGGGGCATTAGTAGGCTGAGTTTGACCAGCTCGTGAATGGGTCTGCTATCGACATGCCGAATAAGTATTGATAGACTATTGGCAAGGCGGATAGTGAGGTTTCTTACGCTCACTTGGACTATGCGACTAGGAAAGCGGCAGTGCCATTTGGAGTATAGTAAACCCCGGTAATGATCCCAGAGATGAACTGTACTGATATGTGGACTTATTGAGCCAGAGTTGCATACTCATTCATTCATTCATTCACTATCCACTCGAGTTAGTGGTGCTCAACTATTCATTATGTGTATTTTGCAATGGCCAAGATTTCGGTTGGGGCGCGCAACTAACCTGAGATCAGGAATTTACTACATTGAGTCTGACTATCCAAATTTAGGTATGGGACTAGTTTGGATAGAAGTCCCTTGTGATGGACCCTATAGCCTACGATACTACGTACTATCATCCCAACTTCACACTTCAGCATGGTCATTCCATTCGC
This sequence comes from Magnolia sinica, assembly GCF_029962835.1. Taxonomy (NCBI): domain Eukaryota; kingdom Viridiplantae; phylum Streptophyta; class Magnoliopsida; order Magnoliales; family Magnoliaceae; genus Magnolia; species Magnolia sinica. Next base: position 52,378,815 of record NC_080573.1, read on the forward strand.
ACCGCATATTGCATTACATTCACAGCATATGGCATTTTGGGTTACTGTGTTTCTACATTTTCTAGATACTGCTGATGTATTTGTGAACACATAAGGAATTGTACATTACCTTGCATCCTCGGCATCTGATACCTGGCTCTTTATGACTCCTCATTTGCATAGCTATTCTATATTGCGTATTTTGATATTGATTGACTCATGGAATTATCCGTATTTCTGCTTAATCTGTTATCGTATAATTTATGATCTTGTCAGTATTTCTTCTTACTCTGATAATTTAAGATCTTGTCAGTATTTCTGCTTACTTCAATATTGTGTAATTTATGGATTACCAGTATTCTGGTATTGTAGGCTTATGGCATTGTATTGAATACTTGGCACTTACCTCGTGCACACACTTACACCACCCTCTAAGCTTTCTATAAGCTTATGCACGATAGATGCGTGCAGGTGATGTTAGGTTGAAGCAGCATGGAGCTTGGAGTATGTAGCTGACTTATGGAGCTTCGATTTTATTTTGACATATGTATTTTTCTCTTTCACTATTGTATTCAAAGTATCTATTAGTGGATATATGATGTTGATGTTGCCTTTGTGATCTAGGTATACTTTTGGTTATGCTAATTACGAATCAAATCATGTTTGAAATCCTCCTTGTAGGATCCCAGGATCAGAACCTGGCGTATGGGTACCAGGAGTTGAGAATGGGGTACTACGGAGGCTGTCGGTGCCGGATTCGGCGACGAGAATTTTTTGAGCCCAGTTTTTGAGTTCAGGGCGTGACAAGCTTGAACAGAACAAGTTTTGGGTGGCGTAGATTTAGGTGCATCTATAGTCACAGCAATGTTAAAAGAAAGCTCATGAGCTCCTACGATACTCGAGTCAAGAGTAGTCGGAGTTGGGACATCAACCAGATTAGAGAAGAATCCTAAACTTTGGGCTACTGGCTGGATAGGAGGAGGATGTACAGTAGGAGATTTATCAGTCTGAATGGGCATTAGATGTTGTGGTGACTATTGGCGTAGAGCAGAGACCAAGGTTATAGAGCTATAATCAAGTCAAAGGGTGGTCGATCAAGCTAGCGTAAAGAGTGAGGCAGTCAGTCATTTTAAGGTCCTTTTCAACTCCGAGGGATCGTCTCCAGCGCCAAACCTTCTCTCATCTATCCCTCATCTTGTATCTGTTGACGACAACATTCAGTTGATGGCTCCTCCTTCCTTCCACGAAGTGTTTCAGGCGGTATGCTCTCTCACAAAATATGGGGCAACAGGCCCTTATGGCTTCTTAGGTGCATTCTATGCTAGCTATTGGAATATTTTGGGGCAGGACCTACATAAGGCGGCAAAGTTCTTTTTTAGGGTGGGAATTTCACATGGGCTGTTACAGTGTCCTTAATCTGCCTCATTCCTAAATCCCCCGTCCCCAAAAAGGCTATCCGATTTTTAACCTATTAGCCATTGTAACTGCAATTATAAAATCTTTGTGAAGATTATATCCTAGGCTGAGCGTTATCTTACCGAAGTTAATCTTTCCGGAGCAAGGGACTTTCATATAGGGCCGCAACATATCTGAGAGCATAGCCCTCGCTCAGGAAACGGTTAGAGAAATAAACAGGAAAGTCCGAGGTGGGAATATCATGCTAAAGCTTGACATGGAAAATGCTTATGATAGGGTTGAGTGGGATGAAACTTGTTTTGAAACATTTTAGTTTCAGTGATTCTTGGGTCAACTTGGTGGAGAAATGCTAGGTTAATTGCTAGTTTTCAGTGCTAGTTAACAGCAAGGTGGCAGGTTTCTTTAAATCTTCTAGAGGGTTGTGACAAGGTGACCCTCTCTCACCTAGTTTATTCATCCTCATTGTGAATGCCTTAATAGAGGGATCAAATGGCTAGTTAATCAGGGCATATGCAATCCTTTTAAGTTGCGACAGGGTTGCCCTCTTAACACCCACCTACTATATGTAAACGATACTCTGTTATTCCTGAATGGAGGGATTGCTTTGCTGCGTGCGATGAATGGGATTCTCGATTCCTACTAATCCACGTCCGGGCAAACATCATGAGAGTTCTTTTCTTACTTATGACAAGATTCATGAGGCCAGAATTAGGTCCATGGTGAGAACCTTAGGGATCTCTAAATCCAGGGCAGGCCCCATATACCTAGGTGTCCCACTGGTCATTGGCAGGGTGAAAAGAGCTCTCTTTCAACTCCTGCTGGACAAGGTGGAGGCCCACATCGCAGGATGGAAAGCAAGGTGCCTCTCTCAGGCGGGTAGGCTGATCCTGGTGCAACACATCCTAGGAAGCATCCCAGTTCACTCCATAGCTACCAACCAAAATTTGAAATTAGTGCTTAGTGAATTGGAGAAGCGCTTCGTAGTTTTCTTCTGGGATTGGGTGGATGGGCAGCGAAAGTTGCGCTGGAAGAGCTAGAAAGAGTTTACTAGCCCAAAAGGTAAAGGTGGGTTGGGTATTAGAAGGTTGAAAGATGTAATGACGATCCTTCGTCTGAAACTAGAGTGGGCTACAAAACACGGTAAGAATATTAGCTTGTGGAGTTCCTTCATTAGAGAAAAGTATTCCGAAGACCTCAACCTAGTCATGCTGGGTCGTCCCTCGTCTATCCCCTCCCCTTTAGGGAAAAGTATCAAGGACCCGCTACCTTTACTTCACTCCTTGGTGCAAACGAAAGTGGGCCAGGGCTGAGAGCCTATCCTGTCGGAGCATATATCACCGAAAGTCAGTCACTTCCTAGGCAAGGATAGTCCTATTCTTGTTGAGGGTCAAATATAACATATTATCCCCCATTTATTACATGGTTTTATGAACATGATAATGCTTAATGTTCTATTGTAATCATGTTTGTGTTGCAAGGTGAATTTAAGAGCCGGGATTGAAAAGGATGCTAAAAGCATGGATTTAGTGCTCAAGAATCACCAAGGCAAATGAGGGATCTTAGGGACCAAAAATGGAAAATTCTCATGCTAAAGATCCTAGGAAACCAAGTACAAAGGATGGAGAAAAGATTAGTAAAAGCACAAGTTAAACAATGAAAAATATCCAATTTTGATGCCACCGAAAGTGCAAAAAACTGTCCAGTAAGAAAACAGTTTAATTCTGGGTCACCTAAGCTTAATTTAGTATCACCGAAACCAATTTCAGTAGCAAGTTCAGTGGCACATTTTGCCACCTAAGTACTTTGCACAAACAATTTTAAATGCATATACAATTTCGGTGCCATCGAAACAACTTTGGTGCCACCAAAATTACGCAGAGTTGTTGCACAAGTCCGACGCGAATTGCATAGCTTGAGGTAGTTTGTGAAAATTTCAAGTCGGTGGGTAAGAGGGGGATCCACAACTATAAATAGGAGTCCCTATGACGTTCCTAGGCATCTTCTAGGGTTCAAGTAGTGGAGCAAAAGGGTGGAGCCGCTGTCCAAGAGCTTTCTTCTTCGTTCTTTAATTTGTTTTATGCTTTGTTTGAGAGACTTTAGTTCAATCATGATTATAGTTGGCTAAACCTCTTAGTTAGGGCTAAGAGGTGAAGCTTGTAGTGTGATTGGGTTGTTCATTTTTCTTTAATTCATGTTTATGTTCAAACTTCATTGAATTCTAGTTGATTTTAAGGAATATTTTCAGCTTTTAATGGTTTGTTGTGACTCAAATTATAATAAGTCTGTAATAGCTTTAAATATCTTCTTTTCTATTTGAGATTGTGGATTCGGTAAATCCCGTTGTTTGCCATCATCTCCTAGGCATGGTTGGGCCTTCCAATTTACCACAATTCTCCTTCATTGAGGCTAGATCAATGAGAATTTTAGAGATTTAACCGTCTCTTCTTCCAACTAGATAGGATATGACTCTGATTCTAGTTGGATCTCTTGAATTAAGCAAGGTAGCATCTCAATTGCTACAAGTGGATCCTTGGCACCATAGTTCCCACCTTTAAAGTTACAAAGTTTTAATTATATCGTTCACAATTACTCTTCAAACTTCTTCAAATTTAGATTTACATCTTGTTCTTGTTCTACTTCTAGTTACTTTCAGAAACGTACAAGATTAGTCCCTGTGGATTTGACCTCAGTCTCACCAAGATTATTACTACATTGTGACCCTACACTTGGGATTGTTTATCAGATTAACCACTTTTTCTATGATGGATTGACGTCATCCATGTGCCTATTGGTTGAGATGATGTGTGAGATTATTTAGACAGACTTGCTGAAAACGCACAATCATGTGATGTCTCCTCAAAATCAAGCACCACCTCTAGGCCCGCTCAATCAAAGGAGAGGGACAGAATATACCTTTTGAAAGAGGATGATGATATCAATGTTAAAGTGGTTAATCTCATAAGGAAATTCAAGGCCATGGAACTAAAGAAGGATAAGTATAAGGAAACTGTTTGTGGTATTTGTGCTGGCAACATTCACACAACTTAAAATTGCCCAAAAATACGTACTTTTCAAGTGATAATGAATGAACGATCTAATGCCATGAATAATTACCAAAGGCCTTTCAATGGACCCATCTCCAATACATACAATCCTAGTTGGAGAAATCATTTAAATTTTAGTTGGAGGAATGGACAAACTGCTACTCCTCAAGGAATCTCTAATCAAATTCCAAATCAAGGGAAACCTCAAGAGGAACCGATTCAAAATTCCACACAAACTCAGGAGCTTACCCAAACATTATGAGAACTTACAAAATTTATGCAAAATATGAATTCACGTCTTACAATTATAGAGAAGGGGATACTTCCTACTTAACCATTCCCCAATCCTAAACCATAATACGAAATAAGTGATCCAAGCTCTTCAAATCAAATGGAGCAAGCTATGTCTGTCACCACCCTTAGGAGTGGGAAAACAATTGATAAATCTATTCTGGTAAGGGCTGAAAAGTCTAAGGATCCAAAAATAGATGAAACTGATAGACATAGCACTGCTTCACAAGAATTAGAACTAGAACTTCAAGGTAAGCCAATTGCACCATTCCCCCAATAGTTGATTGCACCAAAACCTCTCTCTAACTCTCATGTCATTTTAAATGTGCTGAAACAAGTGAAGGTCAATATTCCTCCACTAGATGTCGTTAAACAAATACCCTCATATGCTAAATTTTTGAAAGATTTACGTACGACTAAAAGAAGGAAAATTATTTAAAAGAAAATATTTTTAATAGAAAAATTGAGTGCCATCCTAAAGCAAGATGTGCCACAGAAATATAAAGATCTCGGAAGCCCAACCATTGCTTGTGTAATTGAGAATTACTGTATTGAGCATGCACTTCTTGACTTAGGAGCGAGCAGAAATCTGATCCCATACTGAGTCTATAAACAACTGGGTCTATGTGAATTAAAACCCACCTGGACCACATTACAACTTGCTGATCATTCAGTTCGTGTACCGAGAGAGATAATTGCGGATGTGTTAGTCCAGGTAGATAAATTCTACTACCCAGCAGATTTTATTATCCTGGATACTTATCTCATTATGGACATGAGCACTCACATTATTGTCATTCTTAGTCGCCCATTCCTTGCCACATCAAATGCAATCATTACTTGCAGGAATGGATTCATGAGTTTGTCTTTTGGAAATATGAAATTAGAGCTAAATATCTTTTTCAATACAAGCAAACAGTCAGAGGATGACGACGATTCCCACAATATTAACCTGATTAACTCTTTCGTGGAAGATAAAACTCATTTAACCTTATCCTTTGACCCTCTAGGGACATGCATGGTCCACTCCCAAAGATTTAGAAGATGATATAATTAAGGAGATGGGAACCATGCTAGATACCGTGCCGGAACTTGAATTCAACTAGTGGAGGTCATAATTTACAGAATTACCCCAAGCTGATATAGTGATTCTACTGTTTAACCTCATGGCACCGAAGGTTGACTTAAAACCTTTATCCTTCGATTTGAAATATGTCTATTTAGGTCAAGACGAGACATACTCGGTGGTAATTTCTTCCCATCTCGAGCAAGAACAGGAGAGTATACTTATTTCTACTCTCATTGAGCATAAGGGGGACTTGGATGGTCGATTACGAACCCCAAGGGAATTGACCCTTTGATTTGTACTCACTGCATTTATCTAGAGGATAATATGGAGAGCTCCTGGCAACTACAACGTATATTAAATCCAAACATGAAGGAAGTAGTTAAGGCCGATGTTCTTAAGCTATTAGATGTGGGTATCATATACCCTATATTAGATAGTCAATGGGTGAGTCCAACTTAGGTGGTTCTTAAGAAGTCCAGAATCACCATAGTAGTCCAATGCCAACAATGAACTCATGCCAACTAGAGTTACTACTGGTTGGAGAATGTGCATTGACTACAGGAAATTAAATACTGTCACGAGGAAGGACTGCTTTCCTTTGCCCTTCATTGATCAAATTTTGAAAAGGCTAGCTGGTCACTTATACTACTACTTCCTTGATGGGCATTCGGGCTACAACCAAATAGAGATAGCCCTTGAAGATCAAGAAAAGACTACATTCACATGTCTCTTTGGCACTTTTACTTATCGAAAGATGTCATTCGGACTGTGTAATGCCCCGTCACTTTTTAGCGATGCATGATGAGTATTTTTTAGACATGGTAGGGTGTAACATCTCGAATTTTCACGGCCAGAGTTCATACTCATGCCCGAGAAAAATGAGTGTTAATAATGTATAAACCTGGATGTTTTTAATAATCACATCATTTTTTTATTTGGATCACATCCATATACATTCATGAAAATAAAATCAACTGTATTGATTATATATCATCAAAGTAAAAAGAATAATCAAATGCCTTCTTAATAGAAGCTTATTACATTCATTGAGTTCGCAGCTTAAGAATAAAACTAAATCATAAATTTTCTTATTCTTTCAACATAATCTTCCTTGGGGAGAATGTTCACTAGGTCTTCAATTTGTTTGTCACATGTATAATCTGCACAGTTGGGAGAGGGTCAATGCCCTACTCATAATGATGGTTATCCTTTAAGATTAATAATAATTCAAGAGATTCAGAAAAGTAATGTAAAGGTTCTGATACGTTCAATACTCCACAAACTACAAGAGGTATTAATGCACAAGCAATCTATATGAGATGCATACCTAGCAAAGTATATGCGGTTCATCACACTTAGTGATCACCATAATGTGGAATATCATTAAAGTTATTCGACTCGCCCCGCATCCCATACGATGGAGATTCGCTGGCATGTCCCACATTTAACATGGATTTATGTGATTATCCCAAGATGAACACAACACCTGATCGGGTGAATCATGCAACTCGGATTGGACAGATTAATTGCGACATCCAACCCCCAAAATAAAAGATCAGATTGGAGTGACTAAATGTGACATCCAACCCCCAAAAAAGAATCGATGTATCACGTATATATAATGATTTACATACACCAATTTGTGTACCATCACCCATGAAACATGGAATTACATGTAGCCCCAGGGCCACAACCGAAAATGCATTATGTCCACAATATTTATTTGATTGCTAAAAGAGGGATACCAATATAGTACTTGCACTAAAAAGGAAATCCATTAAATCATGAGAGTTCAGGAATATCAAGACACATGCCCAAGCCCTTTAAAAATAGATAGCACAATGCTAATAACATAAAGAGAAGAGTGACAATGGTAAACTCAAATAGTGGTAATGGCTAATATAGCAAATAGGAGAGTGACAATGGTCAACTCGTAAATAGAAAAGCGGCAACGGCCAATTCAATAATAAGGAGAGTGGGAGGGCTAAGTCAAATAAATTTGATAAGGCAAGGGCAAGAGTTGTATCCATGGCTCCACATAAATTCAAAAAGATCACTTGTAATCAATATTATACCGTAAGCCAAAGGTAAATAATTGATGATAAAACACATATTATAAGGAAGATTCAAAGTAATATGAAGGCATGTAAAAGGCAAGATAAAATAACATGAAGGCATGTAAAAGGCAGGATAAATATAAGAACTTAAATTAATATAAGCTTAAAGGATAAAACCCTCACCTCTTGAATCCAATCACACTCTATGTTGCTAGATTCTACTAGTGCAACACGAAGTTAACAAAATATCCCGGTTGAATCAACTCACTTAGTCACCTCGGCTCAACTCTCCTTTCCTTCTTTTTTTCTTTCTTCTTCTTCTTCTTTTCTTTTCCTTTCTCTTTTCCTTTTCTTTTCCTTCCTTTCTCTCTTTCTTTCTTTCTCTCTCTTTTCTTCTTCTTTTATTTTCCTTTCTTTCCTTCTTTCCTTCTTTTCTTTTCCTTTTTTTTTTCTTTTCCTGCTCTTCTCTTCGGGCTGCAAGTCTGGACAAACCAGACCTTTCTCTCTTGCTGCTATGGCTGGATCCCTCTCTCTCTCCTTTGTTATTTCTTTAGGACAATGGAGTGGAGAGCCCCTTTTATAGGTGTGAAATTCCCAAATTCCCTGTGTAAAAATACCTCCTTGCTAGGACTTACATAGCCAGATTTTGAAAACTTCTTGTGAAAGCTTGGCTGCGTAGGGCATGATGGTCGATGTTATTGTCATCGGATCCGTCCAATCCTATTGGATGCATGTTTTCTGCAGGTTGTAGTCTGTCTTGGGGTCATCAGATCAACGGTCGAGTTGTTAAGGCAACATTGGGACAACGATCACTGTTCCACGCTCAGTCAAGATGGTAGAACCTGTTCTAATGGTGTATCTTGTTCTAGCCAGTTTCTGCTTGATCAGAACCCTTAAAGGTGTGGAATATTGGTCATCTTATACCCTTCGTCTATAGGTCAACGGCCTGGATGAAACCTGTCATGAGTTTCTGTGAAAATCTCCTTCTTACGGAAAGTTCCACTGTGAGAAACTCGTCCGCGAGGTTCCCTCGTTTTCTCACTTCCTTTCTTAGTTGAGAGAATCCGAAAACTCGGGAGGCCTCATTGTGCAAGAAACCATTTGTTTCCACAAGGTCAGCATGTGAGATCCTTTGGATCTGAACGAAGGAGGGATGGTGCACGATTTCACAATTTGGCCGGAGGAGTGTCAGTGCGTGGGAACTTACCATTGGAAGTGGGTAGCTAAGGGAGGGTCAGTTTTGGTCCCTCTACAGGACGTACAACTTGGATCGTCCAGAGCAGTCATGGCAGTGGCCCACAATTGCTTAAAAAATGAAAAGTTTCCATTTTTGGAATCCATCGCATGCACCATTGTTGGCTCATGTTTTTGTACATGCACGTGTGCATGGGTTTGTATGGATGACGTGGGTGTACCTAGACCGAGTCCCTCAACATGATGGACAGTTTAGATAATCCTATTAGACCATCAAGGTGGGCCACAACTCGCCCCAACGAACGATGTCTGTTCGAACCATTCACTGGCAGGAGAAGTTCTCCTACCTTTTAAAAACTTTCTGGTCAAACCTTGTTTGACCCGACTCTTAGTCTAGTGCACTGCCAGTGCACATGGTTGTGTGGGTTCAAGATCGACTATGGGGTCCACGGTGATGCTTTTGAGAAATATAATCCATCCATTCATTTTTCCATCTAATTTGAGGGGTTGAGCCCAAAATTGAAGTATATCCAAAGATCAAGTGGGTCGTAATCGACGGTTAGGGGGTGATTTCCCAATTGGGCCACTACTATGAGGATCCAATGGCGAAAAGCTAACATGTATAGTTAATTTATTATGCATAGGCCTGGTGTTAAATTTCACATTAAATGGATTATGGGAACCATGTGATCTAGAATTCAGGGGTTTTGGTTAATGGCATTTTTATAATTATTACTGATCTATGAGTTTTATGGAATTAATGGTTCTACATGGTTATATGCCTATTTCCAAGTAATTCTTACAAAAGAACTTACATCTAAATCATTATGGATAAAGAGTTATTCACCAAATTAATTAGAGAATGTACATATATCAAACCACACAATGGATGGTCTCCTCTTACAATTCAACAGTCAAATGGCTTGATTTATTAAATGGAGAGCATTCCCCATGGTTGCATTCATGTCAAGGAATAGATGTACGGTTAGGATAGTTTGATTGGTAATGTACGTATGTACATCTTTCATTAAAATTCTTAGTAACATTCGAGAACTTTCAATACTTGGATATTAAAAATGTAACACCCCGTAATTTTTAGTACTCGAGTGTTACCATGTAATCTAACTTACTAAAATATAAATCTAGCATAAGTGAACATTCACGTGCATCCTTATCTAGATTCGACTGGTGAAAGTAATCCCTATCTATATATCAAGCTGTCCATCCATCGATTTCCAAGATGGATCATCATATCACCATAAAGATTTATCTTTAAGGTTTCAATCACCTCGATAGACAAATCCAATAGTCTACAATTTCTAGTCAAGTCTACTAATTAAACCATACATCATGAGTTTGGAAACCCGACTCAGTAAACCCACCGTTCACCGAGTTTATAATGTCCCGTTAGGCGATCCACCCATTTCAGCTGTTAGTTCAGAGGGCCTTCCATACCATCATCAAATGAACCTATTTTTCTTTTATGTCTCGAATCACATTAGTAAATAAATTAAATCCTTCATCAGGTCCCGAATTTATCCATAGGGCAACTTGCCACTTAGTTTCAACAATTAGAATGTTGAATACCTTTTAAGATCCAACTATGAAAATAAATTGATAACCATACATTGAGACCCATGTATTAAGATTCACATAAACAACTTAGGGAAAAGTAGAATAAAATTTATAAGGACAACAATAATGATAATAATAATAATAATAATAATAAACAATATTATTAAAAGTGTTGTAACATGATATTGAGCATTATAAAAACATGATAGGTCATAAAATCCATAATCTAGCCATTGATTTCTACCTTAAATGGTCCCTTGGACCCTTTTAACCGTTGACGTTCAATTTCAAAATGATCTGACCATTAGAATGATGAGAATCCACAAATATGACCCAAATGAAGTTGTGGGCCCACTTAGGCCTTAGATCTGCCTGACCTTCAACCTAGGGCCCTGATTAGGAACCCCGAGATTGAATGGACAGATTGGATTTCCCACAAACATCACTGTGGACCCCACCCTAGTGGTGTGTGCGCACCAAAGGGGTTGCACCGGTGGTGCACCATACATAGAGTCAGGTCAAACTAGGTTTGACCCGACGAATTCTCAAATAAGGAAAAATCCTTCTTTACGTTCCTGCCAGCGTCCGTTTTAAATGGACGAATGTTTGTGTTGATCTGTGGACCACCAGTAGAGCACATGTCCATGATCTGAACCATCCATCTAGTGCGGACTGTCCTTCTGACTAAAACCTACCTAATCCCACACCTGGGTCACGTGTGCATGCACATGAATCTTGTTGCAAGCGGGTCCTATAAACACCCCATTTCCAAAAATTGAAATTATCTCCGTGTAAGAGGTTGGCGATCCGCATGAGGGGTGTCTAGTGTGATCTGGATCATCCAAATAGACCCATCTCAACCGTCTGATGCAGGCGGTTTAGGGCTCCCTTGTGGTGAAGAGAAAACCATGACTGGTTTTGGTTTTACAAGCAATACTTGAGGTGGTTTCAAACAGAATGAATCGTGACCATTTAAGTTCAATCTGATGGCTCTAGGGAGATCTATATTTTATTATAAGGGCATTAGAATTAAGAAATAGGTCTCTTTCTCCATTTTTGGCGGCCACGCTCGAGAAACGACAACCAACTTTCAAGCTGAGAACCACTGGGAAAACCTCATTGGAGCTTCGAAATACAACATCTCCTAGCTTTGTCCCATCAAATTAGACCATCCAATGCATTTAGTTCCAAGAAAACTACCCCTTATTGAGATCTGTCATTAATGGCCAGTCTTCTTACTCGTCAGAAAATGGTCAGGTGATTTGTGGATTCGAGCTCTATTTCGTTCACCATACAAGCTACCTAAGTTCATTCTAAGCACCATGACTACATCAAAGGGAAACAACGGTACAAGCCAAAACAACGTCTACACCTTGCTGTTTCAAAGTCACACCAAGCTGACAGCTCGAGACTCGTTGGTGTGACTCGATCTTACTCGAGTTAGGCTAAGTTGTTGCCCAAACATAATCAAATCCTCCTCAGAGGAAAGATGAGACCAAGGAAGGGAGAGGAGGCAATAGTGGTGTAGTTACCACGCCGACTAGCTCGACTGAGCGTGAGTCAGGCCAACCCTGACGTCCCTTGTTTTACGTTCCATCTGGAAGGAAAGAGAATGAGAAGAAAAGAAGGAAAGAAGGAAAGAAATAGAGAGAGGGAAGAAAAGTAAAATGGAGAGGGAGAGAATGCGGCTGACTCACTGCATGTCTTCGTGCAGTCACTGAGTCGACTCAGCTCGACCAGGGCTAAGTCAAGCCGAGTTTAACGGCCTTTGTTAGATGCTTCCAATGGCTGGAAGAGAGAAGAAAGAAGAAGGAAGAATGGAGAAGAGAAGAAGAGAGAAAGGAAGAGGAACAAGAAAGAGAGAGATCAAGCTTGGGCCGTGGGCTATAATGGGTCAAATAGAGTCGACACACCGAGTCAAGGTGGGGTTGGTTGAGTCCAGCAACTCTGCTGGATGTGGGGTCTTGAGTGAGGAGAAGAGTAAGGAAGGATGGAGAAGAAGAAGAAAAGAGAGGGAAGGGGGCTCTCCTAGTGAAAACCAATCGACTCGTCGAGTCACGATTGAAGGCTGGTGCGTCTAGGCAGTTTCAATTAGGCCTTGTATGGCCCATGTTTTGCTGGAATTTGGAAAAGAGAGAAAAGGGGAGAAGTAAAAAGGAGAAATGAATGAGAGCGAGAGAGTAAGTAGATTGGTTGTGTTGAGCCGAGTCGACTCAGCTGGAACTGAGTCAACTCGGTTGGGACCAAGTCTAGCTAGGCTTGGTCCTTGCCTTGTTGAGGTCGAGTGGTGCGGAGTTGGGTCAACTCAGTTGCGTCGAGTCAGGTTACCAAGTCGACTAATGTAAGACAACTTTTCTCCCTAAATTAGATTGTTTTAATTTACCATTAATTGTTATTGCGGTAATTGTTACGATTATTAAACATGATTAGCCGTTAGTAGGTTATTTATACTAAAACCAGTTATTATAAACAAATTTCAACTATTAAATCATAGTACTTTATTTATCATTCTTAAATATTTGTTGTTGATAGTGGATTGTACTAATTGGTGTCATCATGATAATTGTTAACTAATATTAACTATAACACTAATGTTAATAAATATTATATAATTATTAAATTAACACTAAAATTAATTATACAAAATCTAGCCTAGACCTAAACTCTAGGATAAAGTCCTAAACCTAAGTGGTCTAAACTCTAGGTCAATTCCCTAAACATAGATAGTATGTTAGGTTTGGATCTAATTGCAGAATTTCATAATTCATGATAGCTCATAGTATCTATTATCATGACTAGATTCATTATTGATAGTATGACTATTATCATTAGAAAACATTATCATTTTCCTTATGGGATTAGTATAATTCTTGTTAATATATTTATTAGTATTAATCCTTATTATATTATTGTTAGTAAAAAAATTTATTATTATTACTTGCATTACGTAAGAGATTATTAGTCATTATAAGAATAATAGATAATATCGGTATATTTAAATATGAACTTGTGAACCATCATTATTAATATGTTAGCTAATATAAATTATAATACTAATACTAATAGTTATCTTATAATTATTAAGATTAAATTATAACTAATACACCAACTAGAATTCAAATCCTAAAATCTAAGTTTAGGACTAAACTTTAGGATGAAATCATAATTCTACATTAAAACCCTAAAGATAAGTAATTCAAACCCTAAACTATGATCTTAAACCCTGGGTAATATACAGAACTTGGATCTAATTGTATAAGATTCATGATTTGTGGTAGGGTTCGACCCTAAGGGTGCACGCATTCTCTAGCAGCACTAGTGGCAATTTATTCTTGATGTGATGATTTTTCCCCTTGAGCTTTCCATTTTTCCATTAGCTCAAGTGATAGTTTCTATTTTAATTTCAATTGATAATTAATATCTTCACGTTATAATCACATGTGTTAATTATGGAAATTAAATTGCTAGATTACATGCTTAATATTTATCCTGTATAATTTCTCATGCTTGTGGATTACTTACAGATTGCTTATGGAACATTAACTGGTAAATCAGTGGAAAACCCCAACTTATAAATGTACACCCATACTTGGGATGTAACTCCATTGATTGTGATTGTAATGGACCCTCAATTTAGTGGTTATTGAATGGTGGTTTAAATCGAATATTGATGTGGGCCTACCATCTATGAGTTGTTGTGTCTAAGTGGTTTTGAAGGATGTTCTTTTATCACATGGTTTTGATATTTGTCCCATGTGACTTAATCTTGATATTTGCATTATGTGGCTTAATTTGATATTTGCCTTGTGGCTTAGTTATAATATTTACCCTATGTGGTGTTGTTTTGGCATTTGCCCTATATAGGTTCGAGGTATTATTTTGTGCAACCACGCGATGGTAAGCCCCATATACTAAAATATGACTGGCCACTAGTCGACGGGTTTCCATTAAACATCCTAAGGTGGTAGCCTCATGAGCCGGGGATGGTGATATGGGACCTATGCCCGAGCTGTCGGCCTACGGTAGGTGATGAACCCCTCGTAGTGACCTTGAGCTTTATTAAATCGGCTGATTGTAATTGGATTAATAATGACATGGCTAATCATGCATACATAGCATATTAATGATGATGAGTAAATATTTCTAGATGTTATAGAATGTACCCTCCTGGTTATTAGAGGTATCATTTCACTAGTTATCAAACCATTGACTATCAATTTTCATACATGATGTACGATAAGCAGTCATTATGCGGTATGTGATGTGATTCGCTAATGATCAGCCTTTGCATGGGTGATAAGCCCAACTGCCGACTGGATGAACATCCCTAGGTTGATGATGCATTCATGCATCCCTTTAATAAGACTGCATCATGTATTATTTTGAATGCCTTTCATTTATGACTATACTTACCTAATGCGTTGGTGTATAATATTGAGGAAAATTCACACCCAGCTAGCTACTCATCCATCAAATATATAACCGTATAGGTAGCACAAGTGGCTTAAGTGATATGCATGTTCAGACTTGATGAGGAGTAGAGTACAATCGCTAGGGATGTATGGTTCTATTTACCAAGAGGAGTTGTGCGATCATGCTTCTTAAATTTATACACATTTTGTTATCTCTCTTATATAAATTATGTAATTCTTGTATTCGTTAGTTCGAAGGCATTGGTTTATATAAGTCATTATGAGTAGCCTCTTATATATTCTAAATGTAAATGCAATTTCCCTTTATGTTGATTTGTCCATCCTACGCTAAACTGCTAACTCTAAAAGATAATATATATATATATACATATATATATGGAATTTGGCTCTCTATAGGTTAACACTCGGGTTTTTGGGAAACGAGTCATATACTCAGGTCCTGAAAACACAGGGCATTACAGAAAAGTTCGGGGTTTACATGGGGCAATATTTAAAGGTCTTCATGGACAACTTCTCCATCTTTAGTCCATCCTTCAGCGATTGTTTAGAGAATCTTAAATGTGTGCTGAAGCGATGTGAGGAAAAGAACTTGGTACTAAATTGGGAGAAGTGTCATTTCATGGTTTGTGAGGGAATTTTCCTTAGACATAGCATCTCGTCCAAATGAATTGAGGTAGATAAGGCTAAAATTGATCTTATCTCTAATTTACCTCTACCCAAGAACATACGAGACGTGCGATACTTCTTAGGACATGCCAGATTTTACAAAAGATTCATAAAAGACTTTAGTCACCTCTCTCATTCTTTATGTAATATACTTTAAAAGGATGTACTATGTGAGTGGACTGACTAATGCTAGGAAGCTTTTTCTAAGCTCAAGAGTATGTTGACTACCGCACCTATCATGTAGCCACCTGATTGGAGAATTCTTTTTGAAATTATGTGTGATGCATCTGACTATGCTATTAGGTTGGTGTTAAGCCAAAGAAAAGAAAAGAAAAGAAGCCCTATGTTATACATTACGCAAGTAAAACCTTAAATTTTGCCCAAGTGAATTATTCTACTACGGAGAAGGAACTCTTAGCCATAGTATTCGCTTTAGACAAATTTAGGTCCTACTTGATCGAATCCAAATCATCACTACTTTGATTATACGGCACTTAAGTATCTTCTTTCTAAGAATGATACTAAGCCCCGCTTGATAAGATGGATCCTTCCACTCCAAGAATTTGATTTAGAAATAAAACATAAAAGGGAGTAGAGAATGTAGTGGCTGACTATCTTTTCTGCCTTGTTCTCTCAGATTCCCTTGAGACGACACATATAAATGACATGTTCATTGATGGACATGTTCATTGATGAACAATTGTTTAAAGTCTCCCACTCACCTTGGTTTACTGATATCGCTAATTATCTTGCTATAGGTTTCACGCCAACACATTGGACTGCGCAAGATAAGAAAAAATTATTTACTGAGGTACATAATTTTTTTGGGATGATCCGTATTTGTTTAAATATTACCCAGACCAAATCTTAAGGAGATGTGTGCCAGATAATGTACACTAAAGTGTCATTTCCTTTTGTCATTCTCAGGCCTGTGGTGGTCACTTTTCTGTTAAAAAGACCATGGCCAACATTCTGTAGTGCGGCTTTTACCGGCCCACTATGTTCAAGGACACTCATGAATTTTGCAAAGCTTATGAGTATTGTCAGAAATTGAGAGCTTTGTCCCATAGAAATATGACACATTTAAATCCTATTCTGATCATAGAGGCATTTAATTCCTGGGGCATCAATTTCATGGGACCATTCTCCCAATCCTTTAAAAATTTGTATATTTTGGTAGCAGTAGACTATGTCTAGTGATAGACTATGTCACTAAATGGGTTGAGGCGATCCTATGGTGGAACGATGACCATCAAACGGTCGTTAAATTCTTACATGAAAACATCCTTTCCTGGTTTAGAATGCCTCGAGCCATCATTAGTGATGGAGGTTCACATTTCTACAATATGTCATTTGTGAACTTAATGAGGAAATATGGCATCTCTCACAAGGTGACCACTCCATACCACCCACAAACGAGTGGCGAAGCTGAGATTTCCAATAGGGAAATTAAACATATTTTGGAAAAGACGGTTGACCCTGATCTTAAGGATTGATCAATCCGATTGACTGATATTTTATGGCTTACTGTATTACATTCTAGACCCCTATTGGAATGTTTCTCTTTAGAATTGTCTATAGGAAGGCTTGCCACTTACCTATGCAGTTGGAACATAGAGCCTACTGGGCTATTAAAAATCTAAACTTTAATTTGGACAATGCTGGCTCGCTGTGCAAACTTCAATTAAATGAACTTAAATAAATCTGGAACGATGCATATGAAAATTCGACAATTTACAAGGATAGAATGAAGGTGTTTCATGACCAACACATTCTTCAAAAATCATTTACACTAGATCAGAAAGTCCTTTTATACAATTCTTAGTTACATCTTTTTCCGGGTAAACTCCGATCTCATTGGATCGGCCCTTTCACTGTTACTAATGTCTATCCTCATGGAGCCATCGAGATTCGGAATCCAAACAATGGCAAGGCTTTCAAAGTGAATGGACATCGTTTAAAACCATTTATTGATAAATTTGATTTAGAGGACATATCCATACCTTTGACTGATCCTGTTTACCAGGATTGACCTCCTAGTCTGATGGAGGTATAGTTGGGTTTACTGCTTTCCACTGTTTAGGATAGTTTGCTTACCATCCATTTAAGGTTTTTGTTATGCTAACCCATCTTCACATTGAGATCATTGGAAAAGCCTCAAAATTACTTCTTCAGGTATTACCTTTCCATCACTTTCCTTTTCTTTTCATTGCCTCTTGTACATTACATGTTTATTTCTTTTACATTGAGGACAATGTAGATTTTAGGTTGGGGATAGGGGATTAGGTAAACTAATCAGTGTTTTCTTAGTTTTGATCAAAAAATTTTTAAAAAAAATCAATGTTTTAAGTTGAAATCTATTTCAGAAGATATGAATTGTGTATTTAAGAATGCTTTGAGTATGATAACAAGGTAGAGATTGAATTTTGAATTGTTGGAGTTTGATCATCTAAGTAATCTATCAATTACAGTTCTTATGCTCAATTGATTAAGCACAAGTTTGAATACCATGTTAATCTAAATCACGAGACACATTCAATTTGTTTTCTATGAATAATGCTAGAATTTCTGACTATTAGTATGTGAATCATTGATAAATGGTGAGAATCAAGTCTGGATAATTTTATCCACCTTAAAAGAAGAAAAGAACCAGTTAAAAAATAGGAGATCGACAAAAAGGTCATATATAGTGAAAAGACTAAATGAATACAAATGACCATCGATATAAAATCAAAAACTGAAAAAAGAAGGAGAAGGAAATAAGCTCGGAATCAGTACTTGAGTTCAAATTAATCTTGAAGTGATGAGCATGGCTAGCAGGATGAAAAGATGGTATGTTTATGGGAAGTAAGTTGATTTTCACCGAGCACATTGAAGAAGATGATATCTAGACTTATACTTTGATTACATTGATAAATAATCTATTTGATAGATTGCTTATATGATTCAGCCCTAGGTTTTCAAAATCTCATTTTCTCACCTTAATTCTACTCAGTCATACTTGAGTGCACAAAAGATTATTTCCCTAAAGAGATTTTGGACATTGAGCATTGAAGTTTATTTCACACTTACTTTGATCGGGACTAGCAAAATGTTGGTTAGGGATTGTGTTAAGGGTTAAATATTGCATATTATCCCCCATTTATTACTTGATTTTATGTACATGGTAATGATTAATGTTCTATCTTAATCATGTATGTGTTGTAAGGTGAATTTAAGAGCTTGGATTGAAAAGGATACTAAAAGCATGGATTTAGTGCTCAAGAATCACCAAGGCAAAGGTGGGGTCTTAGGGACCAAAAACAGAGTATTCTCATGTGAAAGATCATAGGAAACCAAGTATAAAGGATGGACAAAATATTGACAAAAGCACAAGTTAAACAGCAGAAAAATAGCTAATTTTGATACCACCAAAAATGTAAAAAATAGTCCAGCAAGAAAATAACTTAATTCGGTGTCACCTAAGCTTAATACGGTGCCACCGAAGACAATTTTAGTAGCAAGTTTAGTGGCACATTTTTCCACCTAAGTACTCCACATACAATTTCAGATGCATATATGATTTCGGTGGTACCGAAATCACGCAGAGTTGTTGCACAAGTCCGACGCGGATTGTGTAACTTGAGGTAGTTTGTGAAAATTTGAAGTCAGTGGGTAAGAGGGGGATGCACAAATATAAATAGGAGTCCCTATGATGTTCCTAGGCATCTTCTAGGGTTCAAGGAGTAGAGCAAAAGGGTGGAGCCACCGTCCAAGAGCTTTCTTCTTCGTTCTTTAATTTGTTTTATGCTTTGTTTGAGAGACTTTAGTCAATCATGTCTATGGTTGGCTAAACCTCTTAGTTAGGGCTAAGAGGTGAAGCTTGTAGTGTGATTGGGTTGTTCATTTTTCTTTGATTCATGTTTATGTTCGAACTTCATTGAATTCTAGTTGATTTTAAGGAATATTTTTAGTTTTTAATGGTTTTTTATGACTCAAATTATAATAAGTCTGCAATAGCTTTAAATATCTTCTTTTCTATTTGAGATAGTGGATTTGGTAAGTCTCGTTATTTGTCATCACCTCCTAGGCATGGTTGGGTGATGGAATCCCTTCCAATTCACCACATTTCTCCTTTATTGAGGCTAGATCAGTGAGAAGTTTAGAGATTTGACCGTCTCTTCTTCCAATTAGATAGGATAGGACTCTTATTTTAGTTGGATCTCTTGAATTAAGTAAGGTAGCACCACAATTGCTACAAGTGGATCCTTGGCACCCTAGTTCCCACCTTTAAAGTTACAAAGTTTCAATTACATTGTTCATAATTACTCTTTAAAATGCTTCAAATTTAGATTTACATCTTCTTTTAGTTCTACTTCTAGTTACTTTCAAAAATGTACAAGATTAGTCTTTGTGGATTCGACCTCAGTCTCACTGTGATTATTACCACATCGCAACCCTACACTTGGGGTTATGAACAATTCTCCCTTCCTCTGCCAATGTCATCATGCCCCAATGGGTGCTAGACTTCATATTTCAGGGTGGTTTCTTCATGACAGAAGACGTTGTAGATTGTTTCTATCCTTTTGAGCCTTTAGGCTCCTTCTCGGTCAAATCAGCCTAGGAGTTGTGTAGAGCTTCCAGGAATCGTAGAGGCCGGGCTAAGTGGGTTTGGCATGTTAAAATGTTACATAAAATCTCTATGTTTGTTTAGAGATTGCTAATGAGTGCAATTCTGGTGGAAGAAGCAGTTAGAGCAAGAGGCATTCACATAGCTTCTAGATGCATTTACTGTGATGGGAGTCCACTCAGTTAGCCCTCAGGAGAGTCCATCTAGCACCTCTTCCTTCTTGGCAGACTGGCGGCAACTGTCTAGACTCATTTCGGGGCCATTTTCGAGCTCGCCCCCCTGCACGATCAGTCAGTTCAAGAACGACTTCGTCTTTAGTGGCACCACCCTCCAGTGTCAAGTCTCGTTACCATCCTGTGAGGGCTAACTCTCTACTTCATCCTATAGGAGATCTATATTACCAGAAACACCTCCAAATTCGAGGGGAAAACTCCTCAAGCTGCAGGGATTATCGCTCGAGTGAGGTGGAGATTGGCTTCGCTAAGTTTAGGGACATCCTTTAGCAGGGTGCAACTTTCGTTCAATCAACCGATTCTCCGAGATCTAGGTATCGACATGTTCAATGGGCCGAGGAGTCATATGGAGCTGGTGAAGTGGTGTAGACCGAAAAGTAGCTGGGTCAAGATGAATATCGACGGGTTAGCTAGAGGCAACCCAGGGCCATCGGGGGAGGTGGTATTTGCAGAGGAGAAAATGGAGATTTCTGTTTCGCATTCTCGGTGGCCTACGGAGTTAGGTCCAACACTAGAGAAAAACTTCATGCGGTTTATAACGGCTTAGCCTGCTGTAGAGAATTGGGTTTCACTAACGTAGAGGTAGAATCAAATTCCATGATTTTGGTGGATCTATTGAAAGGGTTGCAAAAGCCGAGCTTGTGCTGAATGTACTGGATGCAGAGAATCTATAGGTTAAGCAATAGTGGGCTGGTCAATTTTATCCACATTCCGAGGGAAGGGAATGGTCCGGCGGATGGTTGGCCCGCATGGGATCCAAGCGGCAATTCTCCCCTCTTGCCCGAAATCTCTCAGATTTCCCTCCCCATATTAGGGGGCTTATCTTCCTTGACAAAGTAGGTCAAGGAAGCATTAGGGAGGTCTCTTCAAGGCCAATTTTGCCTGGGCTTAATACATAGATTCAGTTAGTTTTTTACGATAAGCTTCTCTTGGGGACTTCCCCCTCCCACCCTGCGGAAAGCCCGAATGTGGTTTTGTTCAAGCTGTAATTGTCCTTCATATGATATAATACACATGGTTTTAAAAAAAGAGCCATTCTTAAGAAATATACTCAAGTTTTGGCCAACATTGATTTATATAATTTTATTAAAGTTACTTCTGAGCATTTATTCAAGGACACTATGATCTTTAAAGGTTTCTTGAAATACCAGTGTCCTACAATGAATTATTTTCACCTGCCCCTAGGTGAGGTTAGTATCACCTTATGGGATCTACACCAAATGGCAGGACTTCTAGTTAAGGGGCGATTCTTGAATGATTTTGTTCCTACCAATGAAGAGTTTGTTTATTTCAAGCCTTCTCAAAGACTGCCATCAATTTTCGAGACCACTATGGAACTTTTCCGAGAGATGTCAAAGTTTTCCGATATTTGGAAAATATTGTGTCTCCAATGGCTTATGCATTTTGCAAGGAACATGTGGTATACTCTCTAATCTTTTCAGTTATAGTCAAAACATATGTGTAGTATTCTCTTTAATTCTCTCATCTTCCTTATAGCTTTTCAGGTAGTCATTCACAAGACTGGGAAACTCTTAGAAACAAAATGACCAATTTGGCATATTATAGTCCTCACATTGAAATGGCTGCTTTTTTGGCCTAGTGGCTTAGTCTTCTGGTATTGCCAAGTTCTATATGGGAAGATGCTATTTAGCTAACTTTTTTATATCTACGGGAGCTATGGCAGAAGGCCAAAAATATTCATTAGCTCCTCTAGTTCTTTGTTCTCTATATAGAGCATTCGTAGACGTAACAACTCATTGTTCAAGTCTGGCAGTTGGAGCTTCATCTGCTTATACAGCTTGACATTATTTTTCTAGATGGTTAGGTGTTTACTTCCCATGGACATATGACAAACTTGAAAAGGCGTATGTCAATCTAGACTGTCTTCCCTTGTGGCATTACCAATGACACAAGATGATAAGGAAAACGTATGACTGGATAGTTAATAAAATTGAGACTACTGAGTCTATTGAGTTTTTTCAATTCCCTTTGTCCCATCAAGCTGAAGACAAAGATGTTGTAGATGATAATTCTTTGGAACTATCCAAATGAACATTCTTCATCTGTGTTAGATTGAGCAATCTTCCTCTCAGAGAAGGAAGTGAATTTTGGCGCAAACCTTACTATTCTAACAAATTTACTCGACAGTTTGGTTATGATCATACTGTACTAGAAGATGGAGAAGTTGTAACTCGAATCATGACGAGCTATGGAGTGGGTCCGTACAATTGGGCACTAATATGGAAATAGCTTCTAGCCGTTTGCTTTGTGAAAGGATGATCTATAGATGTCCTTGGGGGGGGGGGGGGGGGCGGTGAATAGGACAATACCAAATATTTCAATATAATGCAGAATAAATAAACAATTACTCTCAATTACATAGAGTATTGAAATCTTGATTTCAAATAGTTCGTAGGACAACTTTATTTCACGATGTCTTTGAGATCAAAACATTAAACTTAACAAGAGACAATCAATACAAAGAAAGCAATAAAGAGATAATCAATCACCACCCATGCACAAGGAGCTATAATGGTTTGGTGCTTAACCCCACACTTACTCCACTCCCAAAATTACTACCCTCATAATTTTGGCTTTTATTATTTCAAGGTTTTCACAGGATCACCTTAACAACCTAATACAGTTCTTGTGATTTTCATGGGCTATCATAACAAAACCCAACTTGTGATTTTCACGGGCTCACCACAAAACAAACCATCGAGATTTTCAAGCTATCTTTAAAAAACCCAAATGAAAAAATGAGTATATAGTACTTATGTTCAGATGTCGAGTCTAACATGTAAATATAGCTTGATTACAAGGAGCTTCTTTCTTGGGAGATTGGTGAAGCTGTATATGTGTTCAACCCAAAAAGAATATATTAATCTAATGTATTTTTAATATTATAAACAAAACCTAAATGCTGCAAATTCTACTATCTGAATCTCAAGTAAAGTTTAAATAACTTTCTTAAAACAATTAAGACAACTTGAGAAAGAGAATAAAATAAGCTAATAGAAAATTAGAATAACCGCACAAATAAGCTAAGGAAGGCCTAACTTTCTCTTGGCTTGAGTAGATTGATCACTAATTTTTGTGTTTTGAATGAATGAGAGAAGGCCTCTATTTATAGCCAAGGGACTTGGAAATTTGGCTGGCCTAATTTTTGGTTTAGTTGGCCGAATTCCAACGATTATGTTCTAACGACTCTCGAATTTCACTGGATAAGATCTTTTAAAAATTCAACTGGCTCGAGCCAAAATTTGGCTGATCGATTCTCACTAATAACAGAAATTTTAATATTGCTGGAAACTTGATCGAACACATTCAGGCTGGCCGAACTTGCCACGGAAAAAGTTTATCATGTTATATACTTGCTTGAATTATGTTGGGTTGGCCGAGGGTAGTTAGGCTGGATGAATTTAAAGTTGAGTTGGCCTAATTTCAATGTATTTTACTTAATATTATATATTATTATGTCACCACATGAAATACACCTAACCTAGGGTCATTATAACACGCCGAATTTCGAGGGTCGAGCATAGCTCAACTCCCAAGATCCGTCACACCAGTTATGCAACATAGATAATGATGATTAAATGTTGTCTGTATTAGTGCATTAAACATGAATGAGATTACACTAAATTAGTATATCATACTCCAGAGATCATTAAATTGAGCAAGTGGAAGACTGAAATAAATATATAAAGTATGTAAGTGTTTATCAATCCCCATAGTATGAGTATGTTACTAGGCTAAATAAATACATGTATGGTTCCAAAATTTTACAAAATATCAAGTGTAAAGGTTCAGCTAATCCATACTCGAGGTCTACATAAACCCACCTGAGAGTTGCATGTAGGAGAATTCCTCATCGTCAAGAAACTTCAGCTCTATCACATAAGCCTTGTCATTATCTACAGTTAAGACAGAGTTTGGTTGGTGTTTTAAAACACCGTCCCAGATTGGGAGTAAGTGATCAACTTAGTGGAGCTATAAGGTAAAGGTTAACATGTTATCAATTCAGTCAAGCAGTAATGATAAAGTTGTCACGCCCCAAACTCAGAAACTGGGCTCACAAAATTCCCGATAGCCGAATCCGGCGCCGACAGCCTCCGTAGAACCCCATTCTCGGCTCCCAGCTTCCATTCACCAGATTTCGATCCTAGGATGCTACGAGGAGAATTTTTAACATCAGTTTGATTAGTAATAAGCATAACCTACAAACAACAACAAAAAACTCCATCACATTTCCACTATGATCAAAAACTTTATAAGTACAATGAGTATAAAGGGAAATACAATGATAATAAACAAAAAGCTCCAAGATGATCAACAAAGCGCTCCTGCCTCAGCGCTGCTGTGCTCCAATGCACCTACACGTAACGGTCATGTATAAGCTTATAGAAAGCTTAGAGGGAGGTGAAAGTGTGTGCACAAGGTAGTAATGCAATATCAAAGTAATATAGAATATGTTGATGAATCCATGAATGCTACTAGCCGTACCAAGGCTATGCGATGTGAGGCATGGATGATGTCAGCCATACCAAGGCCATGCGGTGCGAAATGCAACTCAAGCATGTGAATCCTCATCTAAGCCCACATATCAATACAGCTCAACTCTGGAATATCACCAAAGTCTAGTACACTCCAACCAGATTGCCGCCCCATCGCGTACAATAAGGGGAGTGGAAGAGACCTCACTATCCGCCTGCCAATATCGAGCTTGGCTCGTCGATAGCGGACCCATTCCTCGAGCTGGTCAGACTCAGCCTAGCTTTGTCCCCTCCTCTCGGGCGGGTAAGGTCGCACCCCCTTCCAACCAACCACGACACAGTGGAAAGCGCAACCATCTGGTAATCGGCGCTCGGCGCTCATGCACCCACTGGTCGATACTCACCGATATGGGCTCCTCTATGGCACCTGACATCAAACAAGACAACGTCTCTCCTTTGGGCTCAGCAATGAACCGGAACTGTGGCAAGCTGGGTATACAGAATGTGACTGTCCTCACGGAGTAGTCCAAGATAGTGTGGTACTCGGCAAGCCAATCCATATCTAGGATGACGTCGAACTCGGACATCGGCAATGCAAACAGATCGGTAGGTAAAATGATATCCTCAACCAGAACGGGGCAAGACGAGTAGAATTGGCCCAACACTGCAGTCTTTCCCAAGGGAGTCGATACTGACAAGCCCTCAAGAGCAGACTCTAACGGTAAACTAGTTGATCGGCAAAAACTCTCGGCCACAAAAGAATGTGATGCACCAGAATCAAACAACACACGTGCAATGCATGCAGATACTAAAAGTATACCGTCGACGACTCCTCCGG
Source organism: Magnolia sinica (assembly GCF_029962835.1). NCBI lineage: Eukaryota > Viridiplantae > Streptophyta > Magnoliopsida > Magnoliales > Magnoliaceae > Magnolia > Magnolia sinica. The sequence continues at coordinate 52,404,715 of NC_080573.1, forward strand.
ATGACTGTGGGTCCTGCTGATCCGCATAAAACCTAGTCTGAGCCGGCTAGGGAGGCGCTTGTCCCCTTTGAGCGTGCTGCTACTACTGCTGTCGCTGAGGCGGTCGAAACTGCTACCTCTACTGTTGCGGTCTCGGAGGCTAGTGTTGATGCTGCTGCTAAGGTGGCCTCGGTGGTGGGGGCTGCTGTCGCTGCTGCTGTGGGGGTCTCTGCTGCTGCTGCAGTGGAGGCTGCTGTGGACCTCTTTGCTTCTGCTGCCGCTGCTGGGGGTGAGGACACTCCCACATACGATGCCCTGTCGCACCGCACCTAAAACAAGAGCCTACGAACTGCCTCGGAGGTGGTGCTGGAGGTGCTGCTAGCGCTCGGAAGGTTGGGCGACCTGTGCACCTCTGCTGTGGTCGACCCTGCTGGGAATCACTAGAAGGAGCCTGACTCTTCCGGTCTCTCCTCTGACCACGATCAGACTGAGAACCGGCCCACTCAGCCTAAAAAATCTAGGCCTTCCGTACCACCGCCTCGAACATCGGGAGCTCATGCCCAATGACACGGCCTCGAAGACCGTAACGCAAGCCATCCTCAAATCGACGGGCTCTCCGCTCCTCATCATCCACCAAGTACAGTGCAAATCTGGACAGTGCTACAAAACGAACGGCATACTGAGCCACCGTCATATCACCCTGCACCAAGGCCTCGAACTCCAATGCCCGCTATCGTCGGATGTGATCAGGAAAATACTGTTGGTCAAATCGATCTATAAAATCCTCCCAAGTCCATACAAAATCAGTCCCTGCTACTCGGGAGACTGACGTCCACCAATGCTCAGCCTCACCATGGAGGAGAAATACGGCTAATCGGACTCGCCACTCAGTCGTGCATCCCATCATTTCGAATATCTTCTCCACATCGGCGTGCCATCTCTCAGCTACCGTCGGGTCTGGCTCACCCTGAAAACGCAGGGGATCGAGCCGTCAGAACTCTCGAAGGAGGGCACTCGCGCGCTCCTGCTCTGCCTGGGCCTTGAAATAACAGGGTATCTGCTCTGCACCTGAAGTGCGGCTGTCACAGCCTGCAACATCTGCTACAACTGGGAGGCACTCACAGATACGGTCGGATCCGCACCGGTCTCTGGTGGAGGAGTTGTATCCATAGGATGGGTAGTGGGAATCTCTGGTGGTGGAACAGGGATCGTAGGTGGTAGTGCAAGAGCCGCAGGTGGTGGAGCTGAAGTATCTGGTGGTGGTACGGGAGTCAATCGGGTCACTCTCCTGCGCAACATGTCCTATAGGAAAGAGCGAAGGCGCCTATTAACTTTAAAAACTCTCGAAGGGACGCTCGTTGAGGGCCTATAATGGAAGATCGTTAAACTATCCAAACTTCGGGACTTAGTCATTCATAGCAGATATGTAATGTTGTTCTTGGTTATTCCCGAGTTATACTCTGATACTAACTTCTGTCACGTCCCAAACTCAGAAATCGGGATCACAAAATTCTCGATCGCTAAATCCGGCGCCGATAGCCTCCATAGAACCCCATTCTCGGCTCTTATCGCCCATTCGCCAGATTCTGATCCTGGGTTGCTACGAGGAGGATTTTCAACATCAGTTTGATTCGTAATAAGCATAACCCAAGGCATAACCCACAAACAACAACCAAAAACTCCATCACATTTCCACTATGATAAAAAACTTTAAAAGTACAATGAGTATAAAGGAAAATACAATGATAATAAACAAAAAGCTCCAAGATGATCAACAAAGCGCTCCTGCCTAGTGCTATTGTGCTCCAACGTCACCTGCACGCAACAGTCTTGCAGAAGCTTATGGAAAGCTTAGAGGGCAGAGAAAGTGTGTGCACAAGGTAGTAGTTATGCAGTATCAGAGTAATGCGGAATATGCTGATGAATCCATGAATGCTACTAGCCGTACCAAGGCTATGCGATGCGAGGCATGGATGATGTCGACCATACCAAGGCTATGCAGTGCGAAATACAACTCAAGCATTTGAATCCTCATTTAAGTCCACATATCAATACAACTCAACTCTGGAATATCACCGGGGTCTAGTACACTCCAACCAGATTGCCGCCCCATCGCGCGTAATAAGGGGAGTGGAAGAGACCTCACTATCCGCTTGCCAATATCAGGCTCGACTCGTTGATAGCGGACCCATTCCTCGAGCTAGTCAGACTCAGCCTAGCTTTGCCCCCTCCTCTCAGGAGGGTAAGGCCGCACCCCCTTCCAACCGACCACGACACAGTGCAAAGTGCAATTGTCCGGTAATCGGCACTCGGAGCTCATGCACCCACTCGGTCTAGACGTTGGAGCAACCTCCTGGTACCATAAGAGTTTAGGGACTTTCACCCAGGGATATCTATAGCACCCCATATAGAACAAGATTTTTGGTATCCAATCCTGCAAACCACGATATGCCTGTGGAGGCTACGGCCCTGATGTCGCTAGGGTGTATAGTACCATATCACATAATGCGAATGCATGAATCACACTACCCAGTCATGCAGCAATCCTGCGCGTATCGTGCGCTCATGTAGGGCAACACCACTCATTCGGGAGCCCCTAAACAATCTGTCCGAAAGCATATGCTTTGATCAGTCACTTCTCATATCAAGCATACATATGATGCGTATGATCATGAATTATGGAACTATACTAAACATGCTATAAAGTAATGTACTATCCTTACAACGCAGATGGACTAGACGGCCTACACACAACAAGTACGAGCCTAACAATGGGCCCTAGGGAGAGTTGTAATGTTGGACATTTAACCAACATTATACTTGCAATGTGGACGTCAATCCATCATTACTCCCAAGGCATTGCCTGTCGTAAACATCATTACATAAACCATGTTGGGATCACACATTGCAATGGACCTTAGGTACATCCCATTGGCCTTCAATATATCAAATGGGCCGTATCACATGGGCCTTACATTTGTCGAATGGGCCGCATTAATGGGCCTCACCAACGGGCCCTATGTACATCGCAATGAGCCATAACCCATGGGCCTTAAAATACATTACAATGGGCCTAATCACATGGGCCTTATGTATACCAAATGGGCCGCACCAATTAGGCCCCATGCACACCAATGGGCCACAAATAAACTGAGATGGGCCTCATACATATATCAAGGTGGGGTCTCAATGGGTGGCCACAATTAACTCAAGATGGGCCCCATACATATAACAAGGTGGGGTTCATTTGATTTATAGATTTGACTCATTCCTTAGCTCATGCCATAAAATGAGCTTCTAAGATAGTTGGACGGTGATGCAACACTTGCATCATGGTGGGGGAGGGAGGGGGGGAGGGGTCCACATGAAGGCCCACCACCCAGTATATTATATATAATATAATATATAATTTATATATAGCATATACAATATTATATAGAATATAATATTTTATATAACTACACACACACACACACACACACACCCATACACACATGCACACGCACACACCCACCGTCCCTGGACGGTGGGGATAGAACACAAATATCACAGTGGACTCCACTGTCCGCTTGGACGGTGGGAGTAAAACACATAAATCACTGTGGGCTCCATGTGGGGCGCACCATAATGTTTATATGCCATCCAACCCATTGATAAGGTCACGTAGACCTAGATGAAGAGTGAAAACAAATTTCATCCTAATCCAAAACTTCTGTGGACCCAAAAAGAGTTTTAAAGGTCGTCGTTCAATCCTACTGTTTCCTACGGTGTGGTCCACCTGAGCTCTAGATCAGGTTGATTTTTGGAGTGGACCCACTTCAGGGAGTGACCCACCTAATTAATGGGTTAGATGACAGATATACATCATGGTGGGGCCCACGGCTGGGCCCGTGGGCTGCTCCCCGTCCGCAGGTCCCTGTGCGCAGGTAGCGCCTGCTGCCTTCTGACACAGCAGCAACGCCTACTGCTGCTGATGTTTATATATATATATATATATATATATATATATATATATATATATATATATATATATATATATATATATATATATATATATATTTGTGTTCCTGTGGTTTTTCACATGTGGGGTTCATATCTTGAGAATCCACTCCGTCTAATGGCCCTCCATGACTCAAGACAAGCAAAACAAGCCCAATATTGAGCCTATTTCGGTGTATAGAAACAACAGGGGATAATTCAACGGTAAACCTGCTGTTTGCCATGCTATGGCCCGCCCGAAAGTCAGATTGGCCCCATTTTTCGGCTCAACGCCTAAAATAGTCTGAGGAAGAGGATGGACGGCGTGGATTGAACACATGCATCAAGGTGGGGCCTACATGAGTGGGCCACCCATAAACTTGGAAACAAGCTGATATTTGTGTTTTCCAAACCACGTCCAGCATCCCTGGACGCTGGACGTTGCATGTACAAATACATTAGAGGTGGTCCCTGCTTAGGTGGGCCACCTCATGGAGGATGGTGTGGGTACAACACACACAAAGTAGGCCCCACTTGTAGACGGTTTGGATAGAATATATGCCTCATGGTGGGGTCCATTTAAGTGGGCCACACAACCATATCATAATCTCATAAAAGAAAATGAAATAGAGAGAGAGAGAGAGGGATAGAGAGTGGGACACGCGTGATGGAGGGACCCCGACACTATGGGCCCTCCCTTGCACTAAATCATACATCAAGTGGGTCTCATTACATATGGGCCCATTAAATCAAAATCCAATGGTGGAGATCCCTTCTCCACTAAAATAGACGGTCTAGATGACCCTAGGTATACAAGAAAAAAATAAACATCATAATGGGGTCCATGGAGAATGGCCCCATCATGGAATGATCATGATGATTAAAGTGGGCCATTGGCCACATCTTAGGTCCCAAGTGAGATCCAAACCATTGGTCGGTTGGCCTCACTTGACCCATCTTAAAAATATTAAAACTACTCTATCAAAGCACCCACCGCTTGATCTTCTTGCTCCCTTGGCTTCCTTAGCTCCTTAGCTTCGATTCCAATGGAGGAGATGAGGTTTGGATGGTTGAGATGGGAGATGAAGGGGTAGGAGAGTGGGCCACATTTGATGCTTGGGAATGCTTGGAAAGGCTCATACGTATGGTGCTTTCTCTCTTGCTTGGGAATGAGTTTGAAAATGAGAGAGAGAGAGACTTGTAAAGGGAGAGAGAGTGATGGGTGATGGAGTGATGGATGTGGTGAGTGATGGGTGTGTAAGAGATTTTTGACTTTTGGGATTTTTGGTGTAAGAAAGGTATAGGCTTGTAAGAACTTTTTGACTTTTGTGGTTGCTTCGGAATGGGTGAAAGGTGATGTGTACTTGACATGTGTAAGACCCGTATCCTAGCCTGTACTATTCCGTAGGCTTCCGCAGTCATCCTGGTCGAATTCCAGCGACCTGCGATCAGTTATCCGCGTTTGCGCGCGACCCTGAGATGTGTCCTGTATGTCTGAGTCGGATCGACCTGAGACTTATACCAGTGCGACCGCGCCGTCGCCGCGGTTCTGACGCCGCGTCTCGCTCGCTGAGGCGATACCCATGCCAGGATATCTGGGCCTGCGTTCAGTTCGAGAAAATGCCGCGCGTTGCAATCCCGAGAATCCATCACATCAATCCCATCAATCAATCAATGTACAAATCAAGTACATTCCATCACAAGTCATCACTCACCCATACCTCTTTCTTCACCAAGTCAACAATACCCATGCCTAACCATCCCCTTTTACCAAAAGTCAAAGAAACCATACCTTCCATCCCATCTCCCTCACATCTCCTCTCTCTTTCTCATTTTCTCATTTCAAGCAAATCTCATGAGAGAACCCACGTTCAAGCTCCATGGGAGTGAGCTAGTGTGGCCCACCTTCCTACCACCCAATCCCACCACCCTAAGCCCATCTCAACCGTTGAAGTCCATCCTTTATAGCTCTAGCATGCTTTGGCGGAAGGAGGAGGAGAAAATCACAGGTGGGTGCTTCTTTCTCTTCCTCTCTCTCCCTCTGTCTACTATTTTGTGTGATGATGTGGCTGTGTGGCCCACTCGGATGGATCCCATCATGAAGTATGTATTCTATCCAAGCCATTTGTAGGTGGGATCCACTTTATATATGTGTTGTATCCACAACATCAAGCCATTTGGTGGCCCCCATGTGGCACATTTGTAGGTGGGGTCCACCTTATATGTATGTGTTTCCCAACCGTCCAGCGTCCAGGGACGCTGGACGTGGCTGAAGAGTGAAGTGTGAACTGAGGGTACCGTCCAACCAATGGAAATGCAAAAATAAGTTTTGAATGTAACTTTAGGGTGGGTTGCTCATGCAGGCCCCACCTTAAGGTAGGGCTTTGATCCACACTGTCCATCATGTTTCCCACTTCATTTTAGGCGTTGAACCGAAAAATGAGGCCAAACCGACTTACTGATGGGCCATACCATATCAAACAGTGTCTTTCACCGTTTAAATTCACTCAATTTTTCCTATACGCTTGAAGATGTCCAATATTGGACTTGATGGACTTGTCATGGGCTGTTGAAATCAATGGACGGGGTGGATTCTTCCGATGTGGGTCCCATGTATGAAAAACCTCAGAAAAATGAGATTTTCAAAAAAAAAAAAAAAAAACAAAGGGTGCAGCGCCTGCTGCAGCAGCAGACGCTGCTGGCGTCAGCGCGAAAATGGGCAGGGACCCACGGCTCCAGCCATGGGCCCCACCGTGATGTATATTTGTCATCCAACCCACTCATATGGTGGGCCACTTCCAATAGCGGGCCCCCCCTAAAAATCAGCCTCACCCAATGCTCAGGTGGCCCACGTCAGGGGAAACAGTGGGGCTGAACGTATACTATTGAAACCCATTTTGGGTCCATAGATGTTTTGGAATCAATATCAAATTTGTTTTTACTCTTCATCAAGGTCTGTGGACCTTATCAACGGGTTGGATGGCATATAGAGACGTTATAGTGGGCCCCATGTGGAACCCACCGGTGATGTATATGTTTGGCTTCCACTGTCCACACCTAGACAGTGGGACCACCCCACGTCTGGGGCTGATGTGTGTGTGTGTGTGTATATATATATATATATTATTGTATATATTATAAATTTTATATATAGATTTTATGTTACATTATATTATATGTACATGATTGTGGGCCTTCATGGGACCCACCATAATGCAGGTGTTGCATCCAAGTTGTCCATCTATTTTGAAAGCTCATTTCATTGCGTGAGCTAAAGAATGAGTCAGATCCATAACTCATGTGGACCCCGCCCTTGATGCATGTGTTGCATCCAAACCGTCCAACTATTTGGCAAGCTTGTCTTAACAGGCTTGAGGCTAAAAAAAATAATAATAATAATAAGTTAGACCTAAAGTTCAAGTGAACCCCACCATTTAAGATAGTGGACAACGACGTCCACCGTTCAAAATTTCTAAGGGCCATGGGAGTTTCCTATTAAGTTGATAATTGTTCCACTTCATCTATCATTACGTTAATTTATGAACATGTTGGATGGGAAACATATGTTATGGTGGACATTAGGAACTTAAATGGTGGAAATCATTACCACCACTTTTATTTGGGTGTGGCCCGTTTGATATACATGGGGCCCATTGGTGTGGCCCATTTGATGTACGTATGACCATGTGAGGGGGAGGCCATCTTGATGTGTTGTGGCCCGTCTAGTGGGGGCCCACCTTAATGTATAGGAGGCCCATGTTATGAGGCCCACTGTGATGTATTTTGTGGCCCATTTATCGGGCCCACTGTGATGTATTTTGTGGCCCAATTGTCGGGCCCACTTTAATGTATTTTGTGGCCCATTTGTCGGGCCTACTTTAATGTATTTTGTGGCCCAATTGTCGGGCCCACTTTAATGTATTTTGTGGCCCATTTGTCGGGCCCACTTTAATGTATTTTGTGGCCCAATTGTCGGGCCCACTTTAATGTATTTTGTGGCCCATTTGTCGGGCCTACTTTAATGTATTTTGTGGCCCATTTGTCGGGCCTACTTTAATGTATTTTGTGGCCCAAATGTCGGGCCCACTTTAATGTATTTTGTGGCCCATTTGTCGGGCCTACTTTAATGTATTTTGTGGCCCAAATGTCGGGCCCACTTTAATGTATTTTGTGGCCCATTTGTCGGGCCTACTTTAATGTATTTTGTGGCCCAATTGTCGGGCCCACTTTAATGTATTTTGTGGCCCATTTGTCGGGCCTACTTTAATGTATTTTGTGGCCCAATTGTCGGGCCCACTTTAATGTATTTTGTGGCCCAATTGTCGGGCCCACTTTAATGTATTTTGTGGCCCATTTGTCGGGCCTACTTTAATATATTTTGTGGCCCAATTGTCGGGCCCACTTTAATGTATTTTGTGGCCCAATTGTCGGGCCCACTTTAATGTATTTTGTGGCCCAATTGTCGGGCCCACTTTAATGTATTTTGTGGCCCATTTGTCGGGCCTACTTTAATGTATTTTGTGGCCCAATTGTCGGGCCCACTTTAATGTATTTTGTGGCCCATTTGTCGGGCCTACTTTAATGTATTTTGTGGCCCAATTGTCGGGCCCACTTTAATGTATTTTGTGGCCCAATTGTCGGGCCCACTGTGATGTATTTTGTGGCCTATTTGTCGGGCCCACTTTGATGTATTTTGTGGTCCATTCGAGGTGCCCATCTTGATGCATGCACTCCTTATTCACATCGTCCAGCAGCTACTGGACAGTGGGGCCCTCCCTATTATACGTTTATTATATGTGTTGTATAAGCATACTGTCCATATGCAGTGTGGGCCAACATGATGTATTTATTTATCCTCACCGCCCAATCTCTAGCCATGGGATGTGGAACCCGTGTGACATATGTATTTCGTTCCATGCAGTCCATCTATGTGAGACCCACCTCGATGCATCCGTTGTACACATGGATCCCACATGATATATATGTTTTTATATCCATACTGTCCAACTATTTGGACGGGATGCACCAAGATGTATTTTTATCCACGTCATCCAGGGTAGGCAGCCCATTATGATATATATCAGGGTCCATGGGTTGAGGCCCATTGAGATGTATTCAAGGCCCTTGGGTTAAGGCCCATTGAAATGTATTTAGAGCTCATGAGCAGAGCCCACCTCATATATTCCATCCTAACCGTCCAGATCATAGAGGACTAGCTTCGATGTATGTTTTATCCACACCGTCTGTGGGACGAGTGACCCACTAGATGTATGCATGCTATATCCACACTAACCATCTAGTGGGGCCCATCTGCTGCATGTACAGGGCCTACCTATTATGCATTTGTGCGGCCATTGGATGCAACCCACTTGATGTGTACCGGCCCATTAGTGCGGCCCATTGATGCAAGGCCTATTGAGACATGTATTGGACCCATGACGCGTGACCCATTTGATGCGTATAAGACCCATGGGTAGGGCCCGCATGTTATGTATTTGAAGCCCATGAGCAGGGCCCGCATGTTATGTATTTGAAGCCCATGAGCAGGGCCCACCTGAGGTTTATATATGGGCCCCATTAATGTGGCCCACTTGTATTTGAGGCCCACGGGTTGCGGCCCATGGGTCGTGGCCCATTGTGATGTATACTCGGCCCATACGTCGTGGCCCATTGAGATGTGTTTCCGACCCATTTAGTAAGGCCATTGTGAAATGTTCCTGCTCATGTGATGAGGCCCATCGAGATGTATTTCTGGCTCACATGATGCGGCCCATAGCGATGTGCATTAGGCCCATGTGATGCGACCCACTTGATTTATGAGACCATTCTGTAAGGCCATGGGCCTATTATATGTTTGGCCCTATGTGGGCCACTCGTTGGGAACAATATTGATTAGATGTCCACACTGTGGCCTTCCCTTAGGCCTTGATCGGCCAATTGCCTAATACCGATCGATGCTGATTACCGATTCTGATTTGTCTTGGCAGATTGCCTAATATTGATCGAGGCTGATTACCGATTTTTTATTGTCGTGGTTGATTGTCGATACCGGTTGTTGATACTGATTATGAGTATATGACAGCATAGCATCATGATACATGCCCATATGCATCATCTGCATGTTTGTTATGAGATGTGGTTGATCATTGCATATGTCATTGAGCATGCTGTTATGAGACTCCCTGATAGGCGGAGGTTATCTCACATGAGCACGCGGTGTGCGCAGGATTGATGCATGACTGAATTGTATGACTCATGCATCTCGCATTATGATTACTATACACCCTAGTGACATCAGGGTCGTAGCCTCCACAGGCATATCGTGGATGGCCAAATGGGACACCGAAAATGTTTGGTATAGTATACGGGCGCCATAGATGTCCCTGGGTGAAAATCCCTAAACCTCCATGGCCAGGAGACGCCCCAACGTCGAGGCCGAGTGGATACATGAGCGCCCGAGTGCCGAATACCAGGAGGCCGCGTCTCCCACTGTGTCGTGGTCAGTTGGGAGGGGGTGTGGCCTTACTCGCCCGAGGGTAGGGGGCAATACTAGGCTGAGTTTGACCAGCTCGTAAGTGGGTCCGCTATCGACGTGCCGGATAGGTATTGGCAGACTATTGGTCAGGCGGATAGTGAGGTTTCATACGCTCACTTGGACTGTGCGGCTAGGAGAGCGACAGTGTCATTTGGAGTGTACTAAACCCCGGTGATGATCCCAGAGATGAACTGTACTGATATGTGGATTTAGTGAATAGGAGTTGCATACTCATTCACACATTCATTCATTCACTATCCACTCGGGTTGGTGGTGCGCAACTATTTGTTACGTGTGCCTTCGCAATGGCCAGGATTTCGGTTGGGGCGCGCGACTAACCTGAGATCCGGAGTTTACCACATTGAGTCTGACTATCCAAATTTAGGTATGGGACTGGTTTGGATAGAAGTCCCTTGTGATGGACCCCATAGCTTGCGACACTACGTACTATCATCCCGACCTCACACTCCGGTATGGTCATTTCATTCACACCGCATATGACATTTATATGGTCTAGATACGGCTGACGTTATTCATGAACTCTTCAGGAATTGTATATTGCATCGCATTCTTGGCATCTGACATTTGACTTTTTATGACTCCTTATTTGCATTGCTATTCTATATTGCTTACTCTGTTATCTTATGATTTATGATCTCGTCAGTATTTTTGCTTATTTTGATAATTCATGATCTTGTCAATCTTTCGATTTATGGATCATCAGTACTTCCGGTCTTGTATGATGATCGCATTGTATTGAATACTTGACACTTATCTTGTGCACACACTTACACCACCCTCTAAGCTTTCTATAAGCTTATGCACGATAGATGCGTGCAGGAGATGTTAGGTTGTATCATTGTTGAGCTTGGAGCGTGCAGCGGTCTTCTGGAGCTTGATTTTCGATTTATGTATTTCCTTATAGCATTGTACTCAACTGATTGTATTAGTGGATATGTGATGTTGATATTACTTTTGTGAATTGGGTAATCTTGTGGTTGTGCTTATTTCGAGTTAAATGTACAAAAAAAAAATATTCCTCCTTGTAGGATCCCAAGATTAGAATCTGGCGTATCGAGGCTGGGAGCCAAGAATGGGATACTACGGAGGCTGTCGGCACCGGATTCGGCAATCGGGAATTTTGTGAATCCGATTTCTGGGTTTGGGGCATGACAACATGTACTTGACATGATGGGATTGATGGGTTGATTGATTGATGTGACATCTCGAAGAGATTCTCTTGAAATTTGCACGTGCGGCATTTTTCTCGCACCGAACACTGGCCCACATCTCCTGGCTAGAGTATCGCATCGGCACGCGAGTCACGGCATCAGAACCGCGGCGACGGTGCGGTCGCTAGGGTACAAGTCTCAGGTTGAGTCAACTCGGGTTGACGGCATGTGAATCAGGGTCATGTGCAAATACAGGTTAAGGGTCGAAGGTTACCGAAATTTGACCGGGAAGACCGCGAAAGTCTATGGAACGGTACGGTCTAGGATACGGGGCTTGCAAAACTAGTACAACAATCATGTCCTAAGTACTCTTATTAATGCAGGAATGGTATGATGTTATGATGCATGCCCTCGCTTACACTCCCTCATCGACTTCATCTCATGGTCGCGCATGGCAAACTCCCTAAACATGCGCTTCCTCGCTAAAGCACATGCAATGCGGTGCATGGTCCTGCTAGCCAAGTAATTATTTAGGCTTATTCATACAGTAGATTCGGGAAGCTAAGGTACCTCCCTTTATACCATTAACCCAAATAAAGATCCATCTAGGGTCATCAATCCTAGTTAATCACATACGATAGGCAAGTTGTAGGGCATCACCCCTGATGAAAACAGTAGATAGGCAAGTTCAAGAGTTTACACTCAAGGTCGCTATGAGAGGCTCGTCACCTTATCGTTGGCCTTATTTATACTCAAGGTCACTAAAGGAGGCTTGTCACCTGATTGTAGGCCGACAGCTCGAATATGGTTTCCCATACACCACCATATTCGGCTCTTGAGTTTGGGTTGCTTACTGGTCACTGCGGGGAGGCTCGTCACCCCCGTGTAGGCTGACAGCTCAACCATGGTATCCCATACACCACCATGCCCAGCTCCTGAGACTTAGCGGATCGTGGTACCATGGTTGAAACAGGTTTTACATTGGTAAGTGGTACCTTAGATTCAAACAGTAGCGTCCATACATGGTTAACATATATTAGGCCAATCAGGTTGTTTAAAAAGTTCAATTGGTACAAGCGCATGCTAAGTTAATCAACATGGAGTGCCTGAGCACTCCTCGTGGCCTAACCACTGTCGACAATCATCGTACGACTCAGATTCACTGAACGTATCCATTGTGGCGAGACGAGTTCAGCCACTCGATCCGGAAACCATTACCGATTACCTGAACTACGTAGTAGTCCCAATAATACTCAATCCAATAGGCAGTCACTTGTAATAATCATAACAACATTTAGCAAACAATTAAAATACAATAATCATTTAAGCATTTTATTAAACACATGAAACGTGTGATTATACATATGCATTTTCTACATAACTCACGTAGTTGGAATTAAAGTTACATGGAGAAATTTATACATATAGCTAAGGTAATTGAGAATCTCATCTCAGCACCCTTAATAAATACAATTCACCAAACCATTACTCATTCAGACATTTTATTAAACACTTAGCCTATGCATTATTACATATATGAACTAACGTAGTTATAACATGTATTATAGCAAATCCTTTCACAAAGGAGTCGTCATACATACAACAAACATGGATTCTAGGTTAAATGTCATAGCAAGCACAAATCATAATTTGTAATTTCATTCAAACATTTCAACCAACACATGAAATGCATTATATGTTCACATAGTTTACACACATGTATATTTCATCGATTACATCATAAGGAAGAGCATATGGCAGCAATCAAGTCAGACATAAATCATTGTTGATATTGGAAGCCTTAAAAACTATAACCTAAATGTTTATAGTCCGCACCTTTCACCGGATTGCTTGTTTCGAGCTCGGTTCGAATCCTATATTCCCGTATACAGAACAACGGTACCTAAACATCGCAATAGGTTGGCTATTTCATCGATTCCTCTATTTGGATTTCTAAAACGAGATTAGGGTTAGGATTTCTTACCCAAATCGTAGTCGAAGATGAATGTGTAGCGAGGTGAGGTGGTAAATCGAGGCGTGGAGTCGTGGGAATGAATCCCAACAACGATATCCCTATCTCACCTCAACTCCTCACTCTTCTCCTCTTTTCTCTCTCCTAGGGTTAGAAAAATTCGTATGGAATGAGAGAGTGGTGGTTTAAGGTCTTTAAATAGGCCCAAAAGTGATGTCAATGGCCTTAGGGCCATGGTATACTTAGGTTATAGCCAAAGGGTACCTATTTTTGACAAACAGGGCCCTTAGGAAGGTCCATTTCTCACCTAAGTCATGGAGCAAGTTTCCTGACAATGGATCTACGCCAGGACTGTGTTCATGGTGCGATCTGACAAACTGATCGGCTGAGAAGAACCTGTATTAGATCAATGGTCATCGTTACCCATTCAGGGCCACAAGTATACCGATAAGAGCAAGGAAATTTCCCTGATCCACCGATGTAGTTTAGTCAGAAACTGACGATCTGAAATCTTAAATTTTGCCTACAAGTGAATGACCCAATTCACTTAAGTTTCAATGCAATTTCAAAAGATATTCGCGTTGCTCACACACTTCACTCAGGGCTCAAGTTGTGCATTTCTGGATACTATTCGGGTTCAATTCCCGCCATGGTTGTCAAGCCTAATAAGACAGTCATAACCCTATAGTTTCGAGGTAATCAAACTTTCCACGAGCGGTCCAGGTCCAATACAGAGTTTCAATGTGCTCTTGGGAGCAACTGGGTTTTGAGATTGTTCCTAGGTTTTTAGGTAATGTTGAGTTAGGGATTCTAATAGTTTTGGGTCTTGCAGTTCGTATAGATAGTTGTCCAAGCTAATTCCACTGATTAATTAGTTTAGTACTTAATTAATTTTCACCTAATTTTCACAGAATTCAATCCTTAGTGATTTCTGCCTAAGTTGATACTCGGGTCTTTGTATGGATTTTTTTGAGATGTTACAGTCATTCTAAGGCTATACCACCTGATGGTTGACACATATAGAGTGCTTCAGTCTTTGAACAATGCATATCCTTTAAAACTTGAGATGTTGAGTCTCCCTTGAGATGTTGATCCAGTCTTTAGGTAATCTTCATGAGTTGTCAAAGAACATCTTCATGAGTGCTTTTTGATCCAACCGAGACTACAAAATTTGATAACACTTAGTGTGAATATAGGCAATTACACTTTGGCTCTCGTTTCGTTCTTCAGGGTTAAAATCATTGAGTCCAAGCTTCATACTGCTGGATGCAGTGGTGGGCACACCAATTTCACCTCGTGCACTATTGCATCCGGTGGACCGTCCTGTCTAGGTGCCCCCTCCTAGAATCAAGAATTACAAACCTGAGCAAGGTATTGGTTTTATAATCGAAAGGAATCATGTTGTCACCCTAGTCAAGTCTATCTAAAAATTTCTTTAGAAGATCACATTCATCAAATAAAGCCAACTAACACTCTGGAATGATGGATAGCTTGCGGGCTCCCCTCAGATCTTATAAGGTGGTTAAAAGGATAATCTTCTGAAGCTACTACTCCAAGTCCACCAGAGGCCCCTGAAGCTCCGACTAGCACTCTATATACCCTATTCAAAGGTTGATAGAAGATATAAGAGACAAGGCTGCTACCACTTCATCCCCTGTATTGAAGTCAGGTTGTCCGAGTTTTTCTTCCCCTAGGACTCATTCTCAGATAAGATCCTGCTCTCCTCATGTGCAAGTTCAATAGAATATTTCTCCATCTTCAATAAATATTCCAGCAATGCCCACTAAGGCGAGTCCTTCAGATAAGGGCAAGCAAGTAATTCCTAAAGAGAGGTCATCAGATTCTTCTAAAGAAATTGAAACTGATGGGACATCGACTACTAATAGCTCTTCTAAAGAAGGTGACGCATTAGAAGATAATACTCAAGTGAAGGATGAAGAAGTGGATATTAGTGAAGAGAGTGA
This sequence comes from Magnolia sinica, assembly GCF_029962835.1. Lineage (NCBI taxonomy): Eukaryota > Viridiplantae > Streptophyta > Magnoliopsida > Magnoliales > Magnoliaceae > Magnolia > Magnolia sinica. Next base: position 52,420,315 of record NC_080573.1, read on the forward strand.
AATCCAAGATGTTTTTATTGTAGAGGCCCAGGAGGAACCTCTAAGTATTCCTACTCCAGTTGTTCACACAGGCATACATACTCCGGTTGTTTGCATAGGTACACCTATTAAAGAAGAATAACTCAATTATGGGGATTTCAGTTATTCTCCTAGCACAAACATCTTTGTATCTTTTGATGTTGTTTATTCTCCTCTACTTCGTAATCCTTCGTTCGTTCCTCCGATTATCATTCCTCAACCTGACCCTTCAACCCTTCTGGGTATCATGGAAGTCTGATGTTCAAGGGAAGCAGGTATTTATATGCCAAGAATGCAAACGGAGATAGAAACACTGATCTCGCCGCATAGTGAGGAGGTGGACAAAGATATATCAAGATTTCCACCGGTTGTTGAAGAAGACCGGGATATTACCAAGCACATTCATCCTGAAGAAATTGTAGTTGCACATCCTACTATTCTTCTATTAGTTGCTTGGGGTCTTCAGTTCCCTTCCGAACCTAATGTTGTGGCAACATTAATGATTTTAGACTCAAGTACAAGGGCCAAGGAATTATCTTTTAATGTTGTAGATACTGCCACAGACATTCTCAACCTTCCGAAAGTAGAGACTTCGGCGCCATCAATCATCCCTCATTATGTTCCTAGAACTGGTATATTTTTCTTTTTTCAATTACATTCTTGTATTCCATATTCCTTTATATTTCTATCATCATTATATTCCTCTCCTTTTCATTTTCTTGTAGTTATTCCTTCTTCTAGTGGTTCAGCAAGCTCGAAATCGATAGCCACTATATCAGACAAGCTTTTATTAGAAAAAATCCCTCCATACAAACTTATTCTTATTAAAGGTGCTCTTTCTGCTACTGCTTGTACATTCAGACATCCCAAACAATGGCCATTTCTGAATAATACTTTAACAATTCTAGACAATGTAGCGGAGATGACCAACATTAGCATTCTTCCTTTGCATGACTCTTTAACCTACTTTTGTACTTCATTACGTCAATTAGAGTCAGCATGTAGCATAGTCGTTCCTCCTGAAATTTTGGGACATTAAAAGGAATTATTATCACTCAAAGATAGGATTTCTCGAGCTGCAACTATGGTTTCTGGTTATAATCATGAGTACAAGTCCCTTCAGGTGTGATTAAAGGCTTCCAAGCAAAATATGAGGGTTATCAGGGAGCATGTAGCTTATCTCAAAGAACAAATTATCTAGCTTAAGATTCGGTAATAAGAGGAAGAATTGACCATAAGCGATGTTAAAGTGGATATGGAGGATAATATTCATACTACTGAGCTTGAGAAATCAGAAATAACGAAAAATGGGACGACGGTTGCTTCTTTGGAGCAAGAATTAGTTGATGCGCCTGATCAAGCCAAAATCATTCTCGAGGCTGAGCTGACTACTGCCGCTACTCAAATTTAGTTTAAACAAGATCTTCAAAAATACATGATAGCTTTGGGCATTCGTGAAGAATTGTAATATTTTCCATAGGTACTATGTATTATCATTTCTTTATACATGAAATTTCGGTAATGTCTTCATGATAATTTATAAGTGTGAATGCTTTATAATGCCAAATTCATATGAATATTTCATAGAAAAATATGATTATGATAGGCGTATATGTCTTATGCATATAAAATGCTTCACATGTTGTATTTTAAGCATGCTTTGATATGTTCTGAAACTTGGAAATATAATACAACAACATATTTTGTTAGTATGTCATTGTATTTGTTTCCAATGGGTGGAACTATTTTGGCATTTTAAATTAGTATTCCTAAGGCGCCACACACATTTTATGCTCATGAGTAGTGGAGCAGGTGGACTTATGAAAATGGTCTCTGTAACTCTTAAGAGTTAGCTGAACCACCGCAGCTGGGGAGTTCATAAATTGCAATTAATCAGAGGGGCCCAGTGAAGCTACCAGGGCAGTGAACTTGGTAGGTTCATCAGAAGATTTGGTGTTAACCACATTTTAACTTTCCCTTCTCTACCTTTTGTCGTACTCATGCGATTGATGTTACCCTGCTCGTTCTTTCCACACTTTGTTTCTTTGCGTATTATATTTCGGGAAGACAATGTATACACAATTGCTTTCCTTTTCCTTTCTTTTCCTTTTTCGATTATGATCTCACCCCCATTTATCATCCTCAGTAGTATGTTCTTTAATGTGAAGTAGTTTCCATCAGATGTCCTGATAGGCGATATTAATGGTGGTAATTCTTTTCATTCTTCATTTTAGCTTCTTCAGGATGCTTGGATTGAGGCAATTTGATTGTTCCAGTAGTCAATAATTGTTTCATCATAGGGACAACATCTTCTTTTTCAAACGCATATCCTTCATGAGAATCATATGGTCTCGATCATTTGTCATTCACTCAATTTTTATAGCAATTTGTATCTTCCCTTCTTTCTATTCTTCGTCTATTATGAGGGTCTTCTCTCTTCTTCTCTCATTCGATGGCATTCGCTATTAATTGGCTTGGTCCCCTTCAGCCTGTCTCATTCTGTAAGGCTGACATTCTTATAAGTGCTTTTATGTTTAGTACACATGGATTGTCAAATTTCGTAAGACAAAAGTGCTTCAAGGTTAGATCACAAGTATCGAATCACAACTACTCTACATGCCTGAAGATCAGCTCAAGATAAGCTTATGATCAGCTCAAGATCAGCACATCTTCTCAAAAAGTTGACACCCGAATTCAAGACAAGATCAACACAAAGTTCAAGACAAGTTGTCCCATATAATTGCTAAAACACGGGTGGTATAACCCTATAAAGACCTTAAGTTTAGATACTTTCAAAAAGTCAGTAACTTGAGTTTTAATAAGTGTTTTTGCTCTGGAATTCGACTAGCCTAACTTCCTCAGTTAACCTAACTTCAAACCCAAGAAAAATAACAAAATTTGTGAAAAATTCGGCCAGCCTTAGTTTTAGTTCGGCTAGCCTATGCTTTAAATTCAGCTAGCCCAAGAAATTTTGGGTCAAATTCTAACAATGCAAACTTTTAATTTATGCGGGAATTTGTCTAGCCGAAGGCAAATTCGCCTAGCCAAATTTGACCTCGGGCTAACCGAATTATAGACAGATCTTATCCCGCATGATCCAATAGTTGTTGGAACGAATCAGATGGAATTCGACGAGCCAAAGCCAGTCTTAGGCTAGGCAAATTTCCAACCTCTTTGGCTATAAATAGAGGGTTTATCTCATTCTAAATAATAATAAAATTTTACTATAATCATCTTGCAAAAGAGTGAGAGAGAGAGAGAGAGGCTCAAGTCCTCGTCAAGATATCTGTGTGGTATTTATGATGTTAATTTATAGCTTATTTACATCCCTTTTCTTAAGATCATTTTAATATTATTCTAAGAGAGTAATCTATACGCTTCTTTGAGATCTAAGAGAATTGAATCAAGTGGCAGTTGGTTATTTCATTTATAAAATCTATAAAACCCTATACTCTTTCTATCTGATTGAACACTAAGTCATCTACATTTAAGAAACAAGTTCATCTGCTACATGCTTCAATCACATCTTTGAATCTCTATTTTGAACATGAGTATATTATTTTACCATATTTCATTTTAAGTTTGTCTGAGATAGCATGTGAAAATCTCAATGGGATTTTCATTTGTGATAACCCATCAAAATCACAAAATGGATTTTTATTTATGATAGCCTGTAAAAATCACAAAAGTGTTTTCTTGTGATAGCCCATGAAAATTACCAGGAGTTGTATTAGATTGTTAACATGAACCTATAAAAACCTTATTAAAGTAAAAGCCAAAATTACAAGTGTAGTAATTTTGGGAGTGGAGTAGGTGTGGGTGCTTTAAGCACCGAACGAGTATAACATCTTGTGCCTTGTGGTGAATGGTTTAATCTTTTGGTGGTGGATGTTATTTATTATTTCATTCTTTTTGGTAAATGTGGTAATTCTTTTATCTTCTCATGCTAGTTTGAAAGATTGATTTTAAAGACATTTATGAAATAAGGTTGTCCTTCCTAATATTTTAGGTGAAGGTAGTCTTATGAATCATTTAGAATTAAGGTTCTAATACTTAGGAAATTGAGATTTTTGGTATTCTTTTTGTATTCCACATTTATTTTGATTATTTGGCATTGTCCTATTCACCCCCCCCCCCCCCCCCCTAAAGGTGTGAAAGCTTGGAAATTGGCGCCCACTCTGGTTTTGGGCCTTCTTTGGGAGGGGTGATTAGGCTAACTTGGATTGGTGATATGTTAGTCTTAGAGTCACCACTAGCCACTTAATCCAAAATTCCGTAGTTGGCTAGAACCTGCAAAATATGTAAAGTTATAAAGCTAGAGAATCTGAAGATTCCCTTGCTTTAAATTGACTCCTGATCTGCGATTTTAGAGATTTTGAATAAGGGACCATGGTTACAAAGAAGGAAGGTGTTAGACACTCACTCTGCCTATACGAATGTACAGTCTCTACTTCGTGTAACAAAATAGTCTTAAGGGATAGGATGATGGGATTGAAAATAGGATTAGGTAAGTTTGGATTTCTGATGTGGCTAGATCCGAAATTCCGGCAAGCCACAGAGCATACGTTCAAAGAATGCTTGGAGGAGCTTTTAAAATAAATGTGATGATGCTATAATATCATTAAAGAGGAATAAGCTAACATGAGTTTCTGATGTGACAGGATCCGATATTCAGCAAGTCACAGAGCATACATTGAATGAAAACTTAGAGAAGTAGGGGGGTTGAGAAGGGAACTAATGATGCGATGAATGCTAGTGATGATGAAATGATCTTTGGCTCGCACTTAAAGTAGTTGGGATATTGCATGCACTATGGTTGGGATTGATTGACCCGAGTGAGATTACAAGAGCCGAGGATGGCTTGGAGGAGGCTAAGGGGAGGCTAAAAGATAGGATTAGAAACTCAAGTGTTCCCTCTCTCTCTCACTCTCTTACTTTCCCTCACTCTTACTCTCCTCTTGATGTTGATATGTTTCTTAGATTTTCTTGGGTGTGTGAAATGAAGAGAGGTGAAGGTTATTTATATCCTTTTAGGGTGGCATATTGGTAATTCCAAGGTTTATGGAGGGTAAATGTTGATGTGAAACTTATGATTGGATGAGGGAAGAGTAAGGCCACATGGCACTTTCTCATTGGTCTTTGGGCTTTCGTAGGATGGTAAATATGGTGAAAACTTGGGGGTAATTATGTAGGAAAGTTAACTTTTGGAGAGGAGACAGTTGTGTGCTCAGAGGAGACACCTGTCGAGAGAGGGCGGTAATCCAATTACCACTGGCAGTAGTTAGACTACCGCTCGGACGTGGTTGCTTCTGTGGTTTGGGCTGGTGGGCCTATTTCGGGCCATGAGATCGGCCTGAAGCCTATTTTTGGATGCTTGGCTCAAAATCGTTGGAAAAGTTTTGAGAAATCGATCGACTTTTAGGCACGCTTTGGTTCGGATGTTGGCTCGAATTAGGGTTTGTGGTAATTTAATGGCTCAGGTTTGTTAAGGGTTTAGATCAAGTTCAAAAAATGGTTGTGATTGAGGTTTTGGTTTAGTTTCTAAGGGTCATCCATGCCATGTTAAGTTGTTAGCCTGGGTGGGGTGTCTATAGATGCCCCTTTTTAATAGAGGTACGAGCAACAGAGTGCCAAAGCGAGTGGAAACCCTACCCTTCTGGTCAAGAAAGGTTGTGGTTCAGATCCATTACTCGCCACAATATCATGGTCAGCGTACTGTTTGGAAAAGAAATGACTTGCACATATCATGAGGGTTTAAGAAAAACGTTGTGATTGTCCCTGTGCTTTCTGCAGCATTACCGGCCACGAATCATAACTTTTGACATCAGATTGATAATAGCATCAAAGGATAAGTCTGAAAAGTAGGGCCCCTATGTGTTTTTGAGGCTTTATGGGTATTCCCGTACTGTTTGGATCTTGTTGTTCCTGTGCTACGTAGTCACCCTAGGAGTACTTGTTCTGTTTGATCGTCAAAGTGGTTAGCTGCCCTGCGCATTCTGTGGCCTTACGAGGAACTCACTACGTCGACTTGGACTCGATTAGACTTTCCAAGCATCCCGGACTGGGTATGTGCAAGTGACCTATTTTCCATGCAATCTTCTAATTTTGACACATTGGTTCTAATCGATCTTTTCCATTATTTTAAAACGATCACTCTGACCAGAGTTGGATCGTGCTTACCATCACTTGCATTAAACTTCATCGTTGCATGACCGTCCTGACATTGAGTTCCAAGCCAACCGTGCTTATATCGCATACGAATTTGACAACTCCTGGGTAAACCGGAAGGGGTAGAATCTTATTTTTCTATTTGCGTTGGATGCCACTAAAAGGTATAGAAGACCTCTTCGTGTCTTACATACTAAGAGCTATTTTTTGAAAACTATCCCTCATGAGGAGCTACACTCCTTAGGATTTTATTATAAATTTTGAAGATTTTTCTGAGGCCTTTTGAAACGATCCGTCCGATCTCGCAGGTGGTTGTCGTCGTTCGATTTTTATTGTGACCATTTTTGAAAAGTTTTGTTGCTTCCACTAATGGTCTTGTAGGACTTTCAACTAATCTGGTTTTTATTGGGAGATCAATTTATCGAAAGACAAGTTTTTATGATTTTTTGAAAAAAGATATGATCTGTCATTTCGCATTTTATCCCTTGCGATCGAGATTGAATTCACCGGGGATGCATACTTTTTTTGTAATCTCTTTTTTTTAAAGGGATGAGATGAAATTAAATTTTTGTGCCATATGCGTCTATGTGTGCTTGTGTCTGAACTTGTGCTTAGATGGTGGAATCAGAAGATTGAACTTAACCCACGTAGAATACAGTATTCTGAGTTGTTTGCTCGAGATCCCGATTCTGTGAGAATAGATGCATACTAGAACCTTGCCCCATGGGTTTCGAGTAGACTTTGACAGAAGCCTAATGCTAGACTAGTCTTTTCTTTATACTTCTCCATTTTACACATTGCCTTAGGCTTCTTCTGTACCTGCACTTTTGTTGTTGTTTTTTTCTTGCCATTTTTGCTCGTAACTCCCTTTCAGGTTTTCACCACGACTGGCTTTCCCGTCATTTTTGCATGCGGCGCCCTTTCAAATTTTCACCACATCCCGTGTTTTTACTCTTGTCTACCCCTTAGCAGTTGTACTCTTTTTACCCTTAGTGCCTTTTCAGGTTTTCACCAAGTCCGTTGTATGCTCGCTATTTTTACTTGAGGCACCCTTTCGGGTTTTCACCTCGCCTGTTTGGCTTAGGCACGCTACTTTTCTTTTGATTTCTGTTTTTCTTCTACAGACGCGAGAGGATAGACTCTATTCATTATCAGTTGATTGGTGGGCTACCTGACTTTGTCTTCAATCATGACCATAAAGTTGTTAACTTTGGGTTAAACAATCCTGAGGGGAAATGGGCTGGTGACTTGTGTTCTCACTCATTAGGTTTGACTCTTGTTTTTGAACTGCGCGCTTTTACTCATCCATTTTTTATTTCTTTATCTTTTTTTAACCCTTTATTTTTTTAGGAACAACTATTTGAGGGATGGAATGATGATGGAATGTACCTCAGGATGCTAACCTCTTATTGTTTGACTTTATCTTTGCGATTGTGGTTGTTGACATAGTCAGGTGGGATTACCCGTGATGGATATTCACATTGTCAGCATTGATGAGCACTGGAAGATCTTTGCCCCTAATGATGGTGAGATGAAGGGAACCTCTAGAAAGAATCTTCGCAAACGATCAACGAATCATCCCAGGATGACTTGGACTTGCCCCCTAGATCTAGTAGGCACAATGATAAGATATGCATTATTACTATGTTGCTAACCTTTCTTTTCAGACCTACTTGTCATTGGTCCTAGCAATCGCCATGCGTTGTATGTCTACGAGACGTAGTTAGTTGCATCGAGCTTACCACCACTCATTTTCCTTGCCTCCTTGCTTCATTCGTACCCATGATGTAAGATATTATCGCCATTCACTCTTGTCTCAATTGTTCATCAGTAGCATAGTCACAAGTTCTTCTTGGACATCGCATATTCATTTATGCGCAAGTTGTTGACTCCATCGTGGACTTTAGACATGATCTTGATAGCTTTGCTTGATGGGCTTGACTTCAGGCTTCATAACAGATGGTGTATGATTAGTTCTTCATTTGATCTGGGTAAGGCTTCATAGGAGAACCCAAAGTTAGATAGCCTTAGGCCTTAAGAATTTTGTTATCATTTGCTTGTATTCACGAGGCAAGGATTTCTTGATGCGTACTTTTCTAGAGAGCTCAAGGGATCCCAAGTTCACAATTTCAAAATCGTCCGTCACGAATTGGCCTTTGTTTTGAACTTTCTAAGGGAATCCTCTAGCTCGAGAGTTGGATCATCATTTTTCACATCCTAGGCTTCATCCAAACCCATGAGTTTAAAGTCTAGCTCTAGATTGAAATCATATGAGTCGACTTCAAACTCAAGTGCTTTAACAGAAACACCTAGCATATTATTGCTTCTGATTTAAATAAAAAAAAAGATTTTCTATTATTTTTATGTTTTGAGAAATTTTTATTCATTTTGGATTTTGACAAGTATCCAAATTTTTTGGCATTTCAGAAATATCTAGTGTTTTTTAGCTTTTGGGAATTTTTTGAATTTTTTAATTTTGATAAGTATATGATTTTTTTAGCATTTCGGAAATATCTGGTGTTTTTGGTATTTTGAAAATTTCTGATTTTTTATTGTTTGATAAAGATGGCAATGTGAACCAGAGATTGCCTAATTTGGCTCCAAGAGCCAAACACTATTTTTTTTTTTTTGTGTCACCATGGGGATTGCAAACCAGCTATTGCCCTGTACTCCCTCCCCTTAGGAGGCAGGGCCAGCCGGATCAGTAGGTGGGCCCTCATCGTTGTGCCTAAATGTCATGATGATTTTGAGATTGGGCTTTGAGTTGGTGTTGGAGGTCACTTTTTTCAGCTCGTCCCCAATGCATTGCGAGTCTTTGGATTCTTTCAGCTCAAGTGGGACCCAAACTGTGGTCCAGTCAATCAGGGGTAATTCTTGCCCCTTGCCTGAGTCCTTTTCAAACAGCTTAATTAGGCTCATTCTGCTCATTTGATCCTCCATGGTGGATCTCGGTCTACCAACTGGATAGATGATCCCTTCTTTGATGGATTTGATTGATGTGTGGATGAAGGGATCATCTTTCCCTTTTCGAATTTGCCCTCCTTTAATACATTTGTGCTTTCCTATCTCACCCATTAAAGGCTAATATCCCAGCCCTCTCATGCCTACATTCTCTTAATATTTGAGCTGATAAAAATGTTGGCGCTCAACTGGAGGGAAAACATAGTTTGATCGATAGGACATGCAAGAGGCATGTAATTCACAGTCTCAATCTTGAGACTATGGTATGGGATGTCTTCACTGGAGCATTGTATGTCTTTAATCGGGATATATAGCTCTTGATGGTCGATTACTCCTATCAGGAAAGTTTGTTTGAGATTATCTAAAATGGTTAAGGCCTTGTCTCTGAAAATGTACTTGGCCTTTTGGTGAAGAATTGAAGAAATAGCCTTGACTTTATGGATCCAAGATTAATCAGGGAGGAGATGAAATGACGATGTGATGTCAAAGACCTAGAAAGTGATGGTTGATGTTTTTGGACTAATCAGAATCTCGACTTCAATCTCTTCCTCGACTTGTTTCCTAGAAGCGGGAACTACCCATCCTAAATTCTTCTCTGGAATGATCAAAGACTGAGTAGAGCTAGGCAAATCACTTTGAGTATTAAAATATCCTTCATGGAAAGTTATCACATGATTGAAGCTAGGCCCTGATTTTGCTAGGGCATGTGGTATGTTGATCGGGGAAGGAACTTTTTCTTGGAGCATGAGGGTTAGAGTAGGGACCAGATAGGCAGGTGGTGCCCCTTGTAAGACAAAGGATGTATGGACTGGATTAATCGGGGGTGGCTCTTATAGACTTGGGGGCATGGAGATTGGACTGGATGGAGATGTCCCTTGCATATTTAAGAGTGATGAGATTAGACTGGCTAGGTGTGCCCCTTACAAAATTGGGAGTATTGGTGTTGGGTTGGTGGTGATTGCATGAATGGATTGGACTGGATGGCAAGGCAATTCCCCCAAGATGATATTAGTGACAGGAGTGTCTGATGAGTTGGGGCCTACTTGATGCAGTGGCAGGGGACTCTAGAGGATGTAGTTTGTGGTAATAACAACAGGAGAAGTAACCACAATCCTTTAGTTTTCAATTAGATCTTGGACTACATGCTTCAGGGTGAAACAACGGTTCGTTGTGTGGCCTTAGGGTTAGTGGTATGCACAGTACTCATTCTCATCATAGTTAGGTAGAAAAGGATTTGGTGGGGGCCTAAGCAATAGTGGGGTAAGTATTTGCCTTTGGACTAGCTAGTATCTCACTGTGAGTTTAGGCTACCAGTGTGAACTACCTAAGTTCCCAGGCCATCCCCATCTGCTGACCATGATTGGGGTACTGAGGAATCTCCCTTTACTGTTATTGTTGCCATCATCCCTCTTGAGGAGCAAACTAAGCACCTTAGGTAGATGCGGTAAGATCATCTTCTTCCATTAGATGGAGGATAGGAACACTTTTGTTACCATTCTCGTATCTACATGCCTTCCTTTCATTATCCGTTGTACCGAGGATGCCTGATGAGGCCACCAAGGGGAGATCATCCCAGCCCTTATTCCAGCTTTGACGTGTTCCTCAGCACGGATAAGTTGGGTAAAGTTGGCATATAAATAAGTGACGAGGTATCCAGGGATACTCGGGTTTGCCGAGTGAGAGATCATAGATATTTGCTCCTCATCGTCGATGGGTGTTTTCATTCTAGCAACTATAGCTCGCCACCGTCTACGTAAGTTAATAATGACTCATCATTCCTCTGCTTTAATACTGCAAGATCTGTCCTTTTGGGTGCTACATCAAGATTGTACATGAAACGGTCGATGAATGATTGGGAATTTTTTTTCCAAGTTTTGATTCGGTGGTAGTCTAATAATGTGTACCAATCTAACGCATTGCCTTTTAAGGATTTTTTAAACAGACGGATCAACGCTCTATCATTACCTGCCACATTATTAAGCTCTCCACAAAATGCTCTTAAGTGGTCCATAGGACACCCTGTACCATCATATTTGTTGAATTTTAGTACCTCAAAGGCCTGAGGTACCTTTGTATCAGGGAAGGGATAAAGATCCTTGAACTTGGTGGATGGGATATCCATCCCTTTCTACTTTCGTAGCTTCCTCTGCATATCTCGCAATTACTCTCAGAGCTCTTCGATTTTAGAGGGACCAGATGAGAGGGGTTTTGCCCCTTGGAATTGATTAGATCTTCTATTAGGAAGAGGATGTTGGAATTGGTTGGGTTTCCTGGTTAAGGTAGGTTGGTTTTGATAGCGGCTCTCATCAATGAGAGGCTGTTGGAAAGGATTGTCGACTGTAAAAAATTGGCATTGAAGGTAATTCCCATTTTGGGGAGGATGCTGGAAAGTTGAGATGACTGGGGAACTAGGCAACGACACTTGTATAGTTTGAACAACCTCTCTTTAAATACATTAGGTAAACAAGGTCCTGCAAAGCCTTGAGATTTTGGGCCACTTCATCCATGGATGAGGTGGTTGTAGTATTACCAGCCATGAGTTCAGGTCATCCGGGGATGCCTTTTAGGCACAATGGTTTCTTCTTCTTAGTTTGCCATAGCAACTCTGGATTAGGTAAGCATGGGGTGAGTGGAAGCTTTGAATGGGTGCAAGCCAAAGATCGATGCTCATCTCTCTTTTTTATTTTTTTATATGTAAGGTATGAATGCAAATGTTTATATGCAGAATATCCCCTAAGATTGGATTACCACACTTTTTTTAGTTGGGTCTCAGCTAGCGTTGACTAGCAAATCCCCAGCGGAGTCGCCATTTTGTAAACGCTGGGAAATCGGCACCTCCTCTAGTTTTGGGCCTTTTCTAGGAAGGGTGATTGGGCAAACCTGGATTAGTGATATGTTAGTCTTGGAGTCGCCACTAGTCACTTAATCCAAAATTCCACAGTCGACTAGAACCTTCAAAATATGTAAAGCTAGAGAATCCGAAGATTTCCTTGCTTTAAATTGACTCCTGATTTGCGATTTTAGAGATTTTGAGTAAGGGACCACGGTTACAAAGAGGGAAGGTGTTAAGCACCCTCTCTGCTTGTACGGATGTACAGTCTATACTTCGTGCAGTAAAATAGTCTTAAAGGGTAGGATGATGGAATTGAAAATAAGACTAGGCAAGTTTAGATTTCTGATGTGGGAAGATCAGGAATTCCCGTAAGCCATAGAGCATACATTCAAAGAATGGCTAGAGAAGCTTTTGACACAAATGTGATGATGCTATAATATCATTAAAGGGGACAAAGCTACCATGAGTTTCTGATGTGACAGGCTCTGGTATTCGGCTAGTCATAAAGCATACATTCAATGGAAACTTAGAGAAGCAGGGGGTGGAGAATGGGAAATAATGATGTGATGAATGCTAGTGATGATGGAATGATCTTTGGCTTGCACTTGAAGTCGCTGGGATATTGGATGCACTATGATTGGGATTAATTGACCCGAGTGGGATTATAAGAGCTAAGGATGGCTTGGAGGAGGCTAAGGGGAGGCTAAAAGATATGATTTGGAAACTCAAGTGTTCCCTCTCTCTCTCTCACACTCTCTTACTTTCCCGGACTCTTACTCTCCTCGTGATGTTGATATATTTCTTGGATTTTCTTAGGTGTGTTAAATGAAGAGAGGTGAAGACTATTTATAGCCTTTTGGGATGGTATTTTGGTAATTTTAGGATTTATGAAGGGTAAATTTGATGTGGCAACTTGTGATTGGTTGAGGGAATAGTAATGCCACATGAACTTTCTCATTGGTCTTTAGGCTTTGGTAAGATGATAAATATGGTGGAAACATGAGGGTAATTATGTAGGAAAGTTGACTTTTGGAGGGGAAACAGTTGTGTGCTCAGAGGAGACACCTGTCGAGAGAGGGCAGTAGTCAGACTACTACTCGGACATGGTTGTTTCTGTGGTTTTGGCTAGTGGGCCTATTTCGGGCCATGAGATCGGACTGAAGCTTGTTTTTGGATATTTGGCTCAAAATGGCTGGAAATGTTTTAATAGATGGATCGACTTTTAGGCACACTCTGGTTCGGATGTTGGCTCAAATTAGGGTTTGTGGTAATGTAATGGCTCAGGTTTGTTAAAGTTTGGATCAAGTTCAAGAAATGGCTGCGGTTGAGGTTTCAGTTTAGTTCTTAAGGGTTATCCATGCCTTATCAAGTTAGCTGATGATGGAACCATATCAATGAAAGAAACCACATACACTTTTTGGACTACTGTTCAGAAAAGTGAAAGCAATGCAAATGCAAAGGCCTTAAATGTAATAACTTGTGTTTTATTACTAGATGAATTTAAAAGAATCATTTCTTGTGATATAGCTAAACAAGCATAGGATATTCTTAAAATGACACATAAAGGAACTAACATTGTCAAAAAATCTAAAATCCAAATCCTTACAACCAAATTTAAGGAAAATCGTATGGAAGAAAATGAGTGTTTTATGGACTTTTATACGAAACTAAATAACATAGTAAATTCCATGTGGGATCTTGGAGATAGAATCCCTGAAAGTAAGGTTTGCACAAAAATAATGTGATCACTTTCTAAAAGGTTTAATTCAAAGGTTACTGTTATACATGAACTAAGGGATATAGATACCATGAAGGTTGAGTTAGTTAGATCTCTTCAAACTTACGAATTGAATTTCAAAGCTCCTAAAATCAAGCCCATTTCTCTAAAATCTTCTAAATCTAATTGAAAATAATCTAATGTAAATTTTGATTTTGAAGAAAACGAAGATGATATGGCTATGTTGGCAAAGCAACTTTAAAGAATTTTCAAAAATAAGACGAACAAATTTTCAGAAACCATTTGATAAAATAAAAGGAAATTTAAAATTTTAAAAATCTAAAACAAAAGACAGCTAATGTTTCAATTATTCTGAATATGGGCATCTATCTTCTAAATATCTTAAAAAGGATAAATTTAGAAGAAAAAGCATGGTAACTACTTAGGATGAATCATCAAATTCTGAAACTAATGAATCAAACCAGGAAAATGGAAATGATTTGAAAGCCTTTATGACTATAGCTAGAGTCACTTCTTCAAATGACCATGGTATGTCTGATTATGAAACCCCAAGAAGTGACTCTGAAAACAAAGTTGATATTTGTCATTCCCCAAACCCGAAAACCAGGCTCACAAAATTCCCGATCACCAAATCTGGTGCTGACAGCCTCCATAGTACCCCACTCTCGGCTTCCAGTGCATAAACGCTAGATTCTGATCCTGAGATCCTGCAATGAGGATTTTTCAACGTACATTTATCTCATAAGAAGCCTAACTACAAGTTTACCCAAATCACAAAAGCAACATCATCATCACATATCCACTAATATAAATATTTAAGTACAGTGCCGAAAGGAAAATACGTATATCAAAAATCAAGCTCCAGAAGTCCGTTACATGCTCCAAGCTCAATGCTACTGCAACCTGACATCACCTACACGCATCTATCGTGCATAAGCTTGTAAAAAGTTTAGAGGGTGGTGTATGTGTGTGCACAAGTGTCAAGTATTCAATACAGTGCCATAATCATATAATATCAGCAATACTGGCAAGATCATGAATCATACGATATCAGAGGAAGTGAAAATGCAAGATCATGAATCATACGATATCAGAGTAAGCGAAAATACTGACAAATCTATAAGTCATACAATTTCATAGTACGCAATATAGATAAGCTATACAAACAAGGAGCAATAAAGAGCCAAATATCATATGCTGAGGATGCAATGCAATTTACAATTCCTGATGAGTTCACGAATACCGTCAGTCGTATCTAGTTCATATAAATGTAAAAACACAGTAACCTAAAATGCCATATTCCGTGGATGTAATGCAATATGCGGTGCAAATGGGATGACCATGCTGGAATGTGAAGTCGGGATGATAGTACGTAGTATCGTGGGCTACGAGGTCCACCACAAGGGACTTTTATCCAAACCAGTCCCATACCTAATTTGGAAAGTTAGACTCAATGGGGTAAACTCCTGATCTCAGGTTAGTCGCGTGCCCCAACTGAAATCCTAGCCATTGCGAAGGCACAGATAACAAATAGTTGCGCACCATCAGCCTGAATGGATAGTGAATGAATGAATGAATGAGTATGCAATGCCTGCTCCACAAATTCGTACTGCACATCTCTGGGATCATCACCAGGTCTAGTACACTCTACAGGTAAATCGCCTCCCACTGACATGTAACCATGAAAGTGGAAGAGACCTCACTATCCGCCTGACCAGTAACCAGCCAATATTTACCCAGCATGTCAATAGCGGACCCATTCACGAGCTGGTCAAACTTAGCCTAGATATGCCCCCTACTCTCAGGTGGGTAAGGCCACACCCCCTCCCAATCGACCACGACACAGTGGGAGACACGACCTCCTGGCATTCTGACCTGAGTATATGACCCGTGTCCTAAAAGCCTGAGTATTAACCTTAAAGGGTGGTCAAATTCAAGTGTACATTTTTTTCTTCATTCTATCAGAGTAAGCAGACGAGCGTAGTATGGACAAATCGATATAAAGAAAAATTTTCATTATCATTCAAATATAAAAGAAACTAGCCATAATGACTTATACAAACCAATGTCCCCAAAATTAACAAATACAAGAATTACATGATCCATTACATGAGAAATAGTAGAATGCAAGTAAATTTGAGTCATAAGACCCCTCAGCTTCTCAAGGTAGATACAGTCATACCACCTTGGCACTTAAACCCGGCTCCTCATCAGCCCGAACCTGAAAATCACTTAAGTCACATGTGCTACCTGTACAGTTATATTTATTTGATGGATGAGTGACTAACTCAGTGTGAATTCTCTTCAAGATTACACACCGCCGCATTAAGTAAGAAATAGTATAAAACATCCAGGTAGTCAAAACAGAGAAAATGCAGTCTTATTATATGCATGGATGCATGAATGTAATTATTGTCCTGGGTAAGACATCTAGACGGACATTGGGCTCGTCACCCATGTAGTCATCGACCCAGGTAAAACATCCAGATGGTCTGTGCCTCGAGTAAAACATCCAGACAGGCAAATAAATATGATAACAATAGATGATGACCTGTGCCCCGGGTAAAACATCCAGTCAGGAAAATCCGTATCTCACGTACAACAGCAATAAATGTCAGTCTGTGCTATGCATGCATGATTAGTCAACCCATTATTAGTCCAATTGCAACCAGCCAATTTAAATAAGCTTACGGTCATTATGGGGAGCACATGGCCCAGCGTAGGCCGACGGATCGGGCATAGTGTCCCATAACCACCATCCCCGGCCCATGAGACTACCATCTTAGGATGTTTAATGGAAATCCATCGACTAGTGGCCAATCATATTACAGTATATGGGGCTTAACATCGCATGGTTGCACAGTATAAAACATCGAACCTATATAGGGAAAATATAAAAACAAAACCACATAGGGCGAGTATCAAAAAATGCCACATAGGGTGAATATCAAAACCATACAATAAAAACCATCCTTAAAAATCATTGGACACAACAACCCTGGATGGTATGCCCACAGCAATTGTCGATTGAAACCACCATTCAATAACAACTAAGTCGAAGGTCCATTACAATCACAACCAGTCAGGTTACATCCTAAGTATGGGTGTACATTTATAGGTGGGGGTTTCCCACTAATGTACCAGTTTAAGTTTCATAAGCAATCCACAAATAATTCATGAACAAATATATAGGATGGACATTAAGCAAGCAATATAGCAATTTAATTTCCACAATCTAACACATGTGATTATAAGAGAGAGGTATCAATTATACATTTAAATAAAAACTACAACTTAAGCTAATGGAAAGATGAAAAGCTCAAGAGGAAGAATCATCACCTGACTAGTTGAATCACCAATGCCAACTAAGGCTATTAGGAAGCGCCTACCCCCTTAGAATCGGATCCTATCATAAATTGTGAAGTTGTACGTGAGATTAATGTTCTACAAAGTGTCCATGGTCAAGATTAATATAACTAGGGTTTGGATTACTTGTTTTTAGGGTTTTAATGTAGACATAAGGGTTTATCCTAGGGTTTAGTCCTAGACTTAGATCTTAGGATTAAAATGCTAATCACTATACAATGATGTATGTATGGTTCAACACAATGTAATAATATCGCTAATTACATTTTAACGCAAATGATAAATTAATATTTGTGATCCTGGTGATAATGAGTATTACAATGACAATGAAATAGTATAATTTATTATTTTTAAGATAATATTTTCAAGTAATGGATACCATGTTAATATCATTAATAGTAGTTTCATTTACAGTGACTAACATTAGTGTGACATCCTTAATATTATGGTCTACTATTTATGCTAATGTTTAAGAGTCACTACACCAAAATCGTCATTTAGGAACGGTTTTCAACCATTCCTAAATGCTTCAGGAACGGTTTAAAACCGTTCCTAAATGAGGCGTCGCAGAAAAACAGAAACGGTTCAAAACTGCTTTGGGTACCGTTTCCAATTTCAGAGACGGAGTTTTAGGAATGGTTTTAAATCATTCTGGTGCCAACAGATATTTTAAGAACGAAATTTTAAAAATGGTTTTAAACCTTCTTAACATTGCCAACGGTAAGATTTTAGGATGGAATTTTAAGAACAATTTTAAACCTAGATAAACAACAAAATTTAAGATCAAGGGAAATAAATTAACAAAAGTTTATTACATTCCATCAAAATAGAGATTAATCCAAAGAAAAACATCAGAAAATAATGTGTTAGAAGATGTTTCATTGCAAAATCAAATTTACAAAATAAGCTACAGTAAAGGCTAACACTTTAAATTATAGCTTTGCAGAGATGGCGTGTGAAGCTCCCTCAATGCATTGATCATCATCTCCTAGACCTACATGAACAAGGCGCTTCCCACCTAAGAATATAAACAACTACAGAAATTGAAGTTAATTGGTAATCGAGTGAAAAAGAAAAGTCTCCCCACTAATGATCAAGATTGAAGAATGGGAGCATGTTGCAAAGGACTAGAAACACAAACACACATTTGGGACCCTTCAGTGCCCAGGCCAATTAACCCTGCTTGATATGACATATAGGATTATGATGTAAAATGCACATCGGGCATAGTAAGCTTGAAATGTTTCCGAGGCATTGTTGTTGGTCTGTTGAAGGAAAAAAAGAAAACACCATTATGGAAGATAAAGTAATTTGGGAGCTCAAACCATCTGATTTGAAGCTTATCTTTTGCATATCGTGGGAGTACACCAAAGCGAGCTTTCTTTGTTGCATCAAATGAGAAGATTAGCTTCCCACCCTTCACCATTTCCTGAAAATAGGAGTAAAGCAAGCAAAGAATTCTAGTTAATGTAATGGAACTAGCTTCACAACTATTGATTGCTCCAAATATTAACAAAAGGCATATACTGCACATATGCATCATGTTTATCAAAATATCCCAAATATCACAAATCATATAAGATTCCAAACTATTTAGAATCAATCAATCGCTGTGAAATGCCAAGTTATTTATCCAAGGCACACACGATCCATATAGAGCAAATGTCTTGAATGTTTGTTGATATTTGATATTTGATAGTTGGTGCAACTAAATTGAATTCAGTATCATTTCATATTTTTAATTCATGTCCATTTAGTTTGCTTTGGGTACTAGTTCAGGTACCACCAATGGTTACAATAGCAGATGCAACAGAGTCTAAAGTATTTGAATCTAAGGCCACCACCTAATCGATTTCCATACAATGGATCAATCAACTATGAATCTCATTTTATAGATGGACCTAGAAGTTAAAAGAATGTAAGTGCCTATTGTAGTTCTCCACTCCAAGGGTTGAGAAACCTTTGACAAGGAAGTGATTAGAGATTCAACAAAGGCAGTTAATTTTACCTTGAATTGAAAATTTAGCCAAACCTGAGAGCACAATTGCTGAAAAACCAAATGGCAAAGCCTAAAAGCAGCAGAGCAAGGAAACAAACGGCAGCAAAGCATGTGATTGCCAAGAAATCCTGCCTAACCTACAAAAATAATAAAGGAAAGGCATAATGATAATCACATTTGCATATACCCACCTAACACATGTATTTAATCATTAGATTGAAGCTACATGTCCCTAGCATCTTTTTTCACTATTTTCCTCAATTTTTTTTTCATGGTTTCCTTGCATCTCTTTACAATCAGATTGGTGCATTTAACCAATTTCTCAAACATTGGGCTGAGTCACGAAGTTATATGAAACTCAGCTAAGTCGGGCTTGGAAACCAACAACTTGTACTAAATGCTATCATGCATTTTATTGTAACCTGCAATTCATGAGACCTTAAGAACCTTCTGTAAGACCATTAGGAAAATGAAAATGCAGCTCTCCCTCATCAAAAATAACTAAAAATCTAGGTTGTAGATTCAAGGAATGGGTGGTCAGTGTACCCCATAGTCAAAACCAAAAATCACAAGGAACTCTAAGTTCCACTACTACATAAGGACCTTCCTATGAAAAGAAACCCTTGCATGTGCACAGGCAAGGGCAGATTATAACATGCACATTCATGATGAGAGATTCTAGAAGAGGTACTATTACTCCTATTACTTCATATACCAATCCAAAGATTTAACCTCTAAGCAATGACTTGCAAATGAAATACAAGAAACGAAAAAGGAATTAAAAAATTATAAAGATTTAAAAAAAAAAAAAAAACATTTCTCATGGTAAGAATGCCAAGTTAAGAATCTTTTCCTTTTTTTCTTTTTTTTTTTACTAACTTTTCATTGGTAGATGTTCACAAAATTAAGCATTAATGTCTGCCCTATATGAAATAGGAAATAGTGATCAAATTATTTTGATGACGGTTTTACATCTCAGTGAAGTCCTTGTCCTGGTCTGAAAAATCCTCCCCGAGCCTGTTAGATGATTGGCCAGTCACTATCTTGTAACCACATAGACTATTCATGGCATTAGGAGTCTGCATCAGATTTAATACCAATTCAGTAAGGACAACTAGACAAACATAAAATAAGTCAATAGATTGAAAAGGCAATTAGATCAAGTTCACATATCAAACTTCTCCAACCTACACACAAAATAAAAAGACAACTATTTCGATCTCAATAATTACCACAACAATTGGATGTTATCCTACAAGGCATTGAATTGGTTTACAAGCACACTAGAGTGAAGATATAGGTCAACTGAATAAAAAATTAGTGGAAAATAAAAAACAGACTGACTGAAGATGTATATAAATTAAATTGGTTTTGAATTTAAGATATATATACAATTTTAGATAAGACGTAGAAATTCATAGATAAATTGGAACGACATTTAAGATATAAATAAGTTCAAGGGCATGCCTGAAAACAAGAGCCTCTTGCTCCTCAAACCTGTACATGAATAGAAATCATTAACTAATGCTTTATGAGATTGGGAAGTAAGATAGTTGAACAAGTAACTTCTAAGAATTTGTATTTTTGCATTTTTGCATTTTTCAGGACTGAAAGACTTCCAGAATCAACTTGCTGGCAAGAGTTTCCAAATAAAATGCATAAACATCTATTCGGCTGAAGCGCAAACAGAGTTCTAAGAAGAGAGTAGAAAATAGACCAAAATTATTCTAAGAATTAGACAAGTAAAAGGAAATATTTGAATAATTTGGCTATCCAGCAATCTAAATGGAATGCTAGCAATAAAATATAAACTAGAAGTCCTGTCAGTTGTAAGCTCGAACTTAAATAATCCAAACTAGAAGTCCTCTCCTTGCTTGGAATTAGTGGCACTTTAACCGCAACTATCTTGCCAGTCGACATCTGAGCCTTGTAAACAGGACCAAATGCCCCTTGCCCAATCACTGATGTAAACTTATGAGTTGCTTTTTGGATTTCTCTGCTAGTGCATCATCAAAGAAAAGGTAAAATAAGTTTAACATAATGAATGATGACATGTCTAACATAGTAGAGAACTTATTTAGGATACATCCATGATGAAAACATAAAATGAACTTGTGCGGCCTCCTGAAAGCAAAATCATTAACCAACCATTGTTTTAATATATACATGGACCATAATGCTAAAGCCTTGCCCCCCAAGCTTACATATTTCCACCCCACGATTGACCCACAATCGACACAAAATATGTCAGCAACTGTGTGCATTCCTGTCATCACCAATTGGTCTTCTTTCACTCCTACTGAGACGTTGGCACTGCCAAACATCAAAAGAGAAGAAAGAAACAAATCATTGGGAGCCAAAGGAAGAGTAAAAGGAAGATGACATTTCAACAAGTTTGGCAGGCATCTCTTGATAGAATGGCATTGCCCATATTTAATTGGATACACATAGAGACAGACATATTGATTGTCTTTCACTGAAATCTGCATACACTGTTAACAGAACTGTAATCATGATAGCTCTTCAGAACAGTTGATCGAATTAAAGAAAACAGTGCACAAGAAAGTAGTTGTAAACTTCTAGTTCTTTACAACTATTTTAGCTTCTTTAATGTTGTTTTGTATCCTTTTAGAGTTCTGACACTACCTTCACTAGAGCATAAAAAGTTAGCATGCTACAGGACTAATTTCACAAGCCAACAGAAAATTGGATACCTGTGATTATTTCAAGAATTATGCTGAGTGTGCCTGATTGTTTCTGTACTCTCATGCTAGGGAAGATCAAAGAGAGGCATGAGATTGATGAATTTACATGGACCTCTCGGACTATATTTACTTCCCTCTAGAGCCTCCTAAATACAGTCAAAGATGAATGAAAAACAAAAAACACGATGGATTAATCATGCAACAATAGAATACATTAGCAAAAGAAAATAGGATTAGGAGAGTAGTTTTACCAAGAATGCTATAGTAACCTACTCTGGTGCACCTTTGCTAACACAATGCATTTTCCTTGCATCAGATATGAAGTGTATCTATCTATTTTATTAAATCCCTTAATTAAAAAAATAAATCATTAATAATAATGCAATAACAAAAAAGAAAGAGTTGTAAGAAAACCTACACTCCTGAGTCAAATAGATATATGCTATCAGCATCAGGTTCTGAACATGATTTTGCATTCGGTGAATAATGAATAATTGCTGCATTTGGACCAACTGATGAAATTGTTGGAAAACTCAGCCCTTTAAAATGCTGTAGAAGAATCACACCAACAGGAGCAAGTTGGAAAGAATGAGATCTTTAAAAACCAAGCGAAATGGTCACTGAGCATCATGTGGTTCAATTATTGAAATAAACAAGGTTGAGATTCAGAACTTGGAGTTTAGATATCAAATGATATGTCATGAACTATGTTTTGACTTGTCTTGTAAACAGAGAATGGCAGCAATATCACCGCTGCCATCGGTGCCATGTACATAAGCAGATTCATTGAATGCAGCTGCTCCCCCTCCGACATCAGCAGGATCCCCTACACCACAAACTTCAGGGCGCGCCCAGCCGTCGATCCGACGTAGACCAGGAATCTGAATAGATGGAACAGGGGCTCGCTGTTGCTCGGGAGCATGATCCCTAGCACCACCGGCACCAGCGTCAGGTAGACCTCGCGCGATTACTTCTTGCAGGTGATGATAAAGGCGAAGATGGCAGTGAAGAAGGGCGTCGTGGCCCCGATCATCTGGTTGAACGAGATCGAAAGGTACCGTAACGAGGTGTTCCCGCAGACCACCGAAAAGCAGAAGATCCGGATGCTGAGGAGGTATTTGTTGAGGAGGAGGACGCCTATGTTGGACAGATACCAGGATGTGATGATCACAACTATTATGAGGTTAGGGGAAAGGATGTCGTTGATGTTGTTGCTGTTACAGACCTCGCTCGTCGGCGTTGCAGGGATGTCGATCAGCTGCTCCGCTTCAAGCCTAGGGTTGCTGCCATGATCAGTTACAGAAAGATACCCTAGATTTTTCGAAGAGAGATTTAGGGGATTTTTTTTGCGCTTAAAACAGAGACATTGGTTTCTTCCCTCTCTCTCTTCTAAAAACTCGCTTTTAATGAAATTAACAGATAAAATCAGTTACAAAAGAGACAGATTCGTGGCCACAATGCAAGAAACATGGATCTGATTCCAAAACGGGATCTGTAAACCCTAGATCTGAGGAAACTGAAGAAATCTGGAGAGAAATTGAGAAATGGAGGAGGAAGAACGGAGGAGAATGATAGAGGTAATAGATCTGGAGGCGTAGATCTGAGGTATGGGGATGCTTTTTAAAGGAGTGTAGAGAAGAAGAAGAGCAGGACGAGCATGATGGCAAAATGACCTAAACTGGAGATTTGAAGAGAGAGAGATGCGGGATGAGAGACGAGAGATTGAAGAAAAGGGGAAAGCAAAAGAGCCGTACATGAAAAGAGGGTATAGTCCTGCATTCAGAAACGGTTTAGAACCGTGTTCAATTAGAAACGGCTTAATACCGTTTTTGAACCAAAGCACTAG
Organism: Magnolia sinica; assembly: GCF_029962835.1. Lineage (NCBI taxonomy): Eukaryota > Viridiplantae > Streptophyta > Magnoliopsida > Magnoliales > Magnoliaceae > Magnolia > Magnolia sinica. Next base: position 52,443,949 of record NC_080573.1, read on the forward strand.
CCGTACTTAATAAACAATTTTGGTGTAGTGAGTGACCAACAATGCAATAGTATTTAATAATGATATTGCTTATACGTAATGATTAATATCAATGTAGGTAAGTTATTAGTGGCCATATATTCCTATTATTAACGATCCTATTAACAATAGGAATGGAAACTAAAATGCTACTATTTAATAGTTGTAATTATGTTTATAATGTTTACCATCAGTGTAAAAAGTCTACCAATGGTCGATCATGTTTAATTTATCGAACCAATCACTGCAATAACAATTTATGGTAAACTAAATAATCTAATATAGGGAGAAAAGTTTACTTACATTAGTCGACTTGGTAGCTCGACTCGACGTAACTGAGCTGTCCCAATTCGACTTAGCACCTAGACGAGGCCCAAGCATAGCCTATCATTAGCAAAGCCCAAAGTAGGCCATAGCATATTTTGGCCCATCTGGATTCAGTCCCAACCGAATTTGACTCGGTTTCAGCCGAGTTGACTCGGCTCAACTGTTCTTCTCCTCTTCTTTCTCGCTCTTTCCTTCCTTCTCCCTTTTTCTTTCTCCTTTCTTCCTTTCTCTTTTCTTCCTACTTCTCCTACTGCTGGAAAATCCCAGCAATGGGACTGACCAATTCGAGTTGGGATTCAAACCGAATCGAGTCCAATTAACTCACCAGCCAACCCCACTAAATCCCCTGTTTTCCTTCCTTCTGTTTCTTCTTTCCTTTCTTCCTTCTCCTTTCTATCCTTCTTTCTTTCCTCTTCTTCTCTTTCCTTCTCCTGACCAAATGGTGTGGCTGGACTCTATCCAGCAACTCAGTTATTCCGAAACTCAGATACTGAGTTAGCAACTGAGTCAACAGCTGTAGCAATAGCAGCAGCTCCGCCTCCCTCTATCTCCTTTGTTTCTCCTTTCTTTTCTTCTCTCCTTGTTAGGGTTCCAGTTAGACCCGGACCAAGTTCCAACTCAGTCAGCGGCCAACACTCTGGCAGCAACTTGCACCAGCAGTTCAAGGCTCAGCAGTGAGTCGAGTGCTCTGACTGGTATGGTTCGGCATCACAGCTCTCGACTCTGTGTCTCACTCTATCTCACCTTTCTTTCTGCATTTCTCCAAGAGCCAGGAGTTCTAAGCTCGCCCTAATAAGAGTTGGCGCAGTAGCAAAACAGCCACCCCTACTCAGTGCGGCACATTTCAGGGATAAAAGGTGGCTACTGCTAATGGAAGATCGGAAATGGGGCTCTGTCCCTTTGATCTGGAGGTGTTGGACGACCCGAATGGGTTCAGAGGAGCTTTTAGAATGTAGGTTTTGAAGGTTCAAGGAAGTTTGGGTGATGGGTTTGGATTTGAGAGGAAGAGGCACTCGTTTTGGTTTTTGTTGTGGAGGAAAACCCAATCCATTGCTGGAATGGAGGGCTGAGATAGGTCTGGATGGACATCCACGATGAGATGAATTCTCTTCACCCGGATTTCCAAGCTCGCGTGGAAAGAAAAACGAAAACTTTCCGTTTTTAAGAGGTATTGTGTTTTCGGGGTCTGCTTGCAGTGAGATTTGTGTGCAGACGTACGTGCTGGATCATGTGAAATTTTCCAGCAGTTAATTATTGATTAGATTGTCTAGTAGTTAATTATCGATAACTCTAAGGGTCCTAACGTATGTTTAGGTGTGATTTGAGAGTTGGATGTGATGGATCTTCCTAAGAGACATTGTAGACAGATGAACGGTGGATCTTGTGATTTTGATCCCTAAATTTATTTTATATGATTCAATTGTACTAAATAGGTGTACAATGAGATGTCATCACGCTCAAGATTCTAAAAATAAAATTTTCATTTTTTCAAATACAGGGTCAACTTGTGACTGTCAAATGGACGGATTGATCTCGAATCTTATGATGGTGTTGTGAGTTGTCATAGTCTAAAATCTAAGGGTTAAGATGGATAGATTGAAAGTCGTTGGATGGTGATGTGTAAGGTAAATTATGTGGGTCATTGCATACACATAAGCTAATTTAGATCTACGTGGCGACACCCGAGTACTAAAAGTACGGGGTGTTACAATCTACCCCCCTTAAAGAGAATTTCGTCCCCGAAATTCAATACTTCTGTCATGGATATGAACGACGACAATTTAGTTATCGATACTTCTAAGCATTCACTAATTTTCTTTAAAGGTTGTGCGTTTGTACAAATCTATACGAGTAATTATGAAAAGTAGGGTTATTACCATCTACCCCCCTTAAAGAAAGTTTCAACCTCGAGAATTAATAGCATACATCTCAATTATCAACACCATCCTAATGGTGTACCCTATATCGTATTTGTCTAAGCGTGCTATCACAACTTAGATTTAAACAAGTTAGAGGTAGATTTTTTTTTCTAACTTTCATATCTCTATTTTAACAAGTCAGCCCATGTATATGTCTAAGTGTGAAAACCCAACAAGTTATATACAAATCTACCACGACCCTTGAGTCTTCAGCCTAGTAGGACAACCAAGGTGTTGAAGTCCCACTAAAGGTTATAAGTCATGCTAGTATTAACCAAAATTAGCAATTTATTTAACTTCCTACCAACATCAAGGTTTCCTATAGTACTTATTAAGATTACAATTCCACCTAGGTGGGAACTAATAGCAATATTGTTTCCTTCTCATTATTTTCCTTTCACCTCTAATGATAGTCCCCAATACGATTTCCTGGTTTCCTGAGTCCGAGCTGTCACAGATAGATGGTTGTAGTAGGTTTGAGCCTGATACACTGATTCCTTTGCCTACGTAAAACAAAGGATTTTCTGTATCAATCCTTAATCCTGGTAAATCTTGATCTTCTGCCTAACTAGGGCATTGAGGTCATTGAGATATGCTAAGACTTAGAACTTGAGCCAAACCATGTAAGCTTTCTATAAATTTGGTCCCATCGACTCGTGATCCTGATCATTTTGGACTCATGGAAAATGTTGTGTAATCTTATATCCTCCTAAAGGACAGTCTATGTGGCCCATTACGCTTCTACGGCGCACTCGGATCATCTAGGCTCAATATAAAAATTTCAGGACCAGGGTCCCTACATGGAGTTCAACCTTGAAGTTTGCAATTTTGCTAAATTTATCCAGGGTTCCAAATTCTAACCTTAATATGTGCAGCCTAGGGCTGAAAATCTACCCAATTTTTTTCTTAACTTCACTTCTAATTATCCTTAGGTACTAAAATTGTCATCTCTAGTTAACGAAAGGTATTAGGGATTTAAATTATAATTTCTAGTATGAATTTTCAAGTCTAGGGAACACTTTTGTTTGTCTTGATGTATAACATGGCAAGGATTTTTCCTACAGTGCCTAAGGTTATTTCATTTGCTGAACGTTGTAACAACATTATTTCTAAATAGTAAATTCTCAAAGAAGTTCAAACCCCTAGATTCATAATTTGTTACTAAGAGTCAAATTCAAGGAATATTCTTGTTAGGTCATATTATATTATAGTGGGCATTCGTCCTCCCTAGGTACCTAGGTTTAGCTCCTAAGTTCAATCAACTAACTTGAAAATTTCAACGGAACCTAAGTTCATTTCTAAGTCTTACAACTATCCAAACAAGTTTACATGGAGCTTAGAATTTCAAGTTTCTATGTTCTCAATTGCTCCTAGTTGCAAGGAGATTCCCCACCTAAGTCCAAATGGTTGCTCTAATAATTTCTAAGGGGACCTAGGTTTTGAATTTCTACATCCTCAAATTGTCCTTCGCTAGGATAGAATTTCATATATGTTTGGATTGACATCCTAATCATTTCTAAGGGAACCTAAGTTTGGGTCTCTATGTTCTCGATCATTCTTCTGAGTCTAAGGGACATCCACCTAAGTTCAATATCTAAGTTTAAACATCTTAACTTGAGACATTTGAGGCTTGTATAAGATCATTTCTCAAGGCCAAGTTTGTCCAAATTATGCTCTGATACCAACTGTAGCACCCCGACTTTTCAGGACCTGAGTATATGACCCGTGTCCCAAAAACTCAAGTGTTAACCTCAAAGGGTGGTCAAATTCAAGTCTACATTTTTTTTTCATTCTATCAGAGTAAGCAGACGAGCGTAGTATGGACAAATCGACATAAATTTTTTATTATTATCATTCAAATATACAAGAAGCTGCCCATAATGACTTATACAAACCAATGTCCCCAAAATTAACAAATACAAGAATTACATGATCCAATACATGAGAAATAGTAAAATGCAAGTAAATTTAAGCCGCAAGACCCCTCAACTTCTCAAGGTAGATATAGTCATGCCACCTTGGCACTTGAACCTGGCTCCTCATCAGCCCGAACATGAAAATCACTTAAGCCACCTTTACTACTTATACGATTATATTTATTTGATGGATGAGTGGCCAACTCAGTATGAATTCCCCTCAAGATTATACACCACTACATTATGTAAGAAATAGTATAAAACATTCAACCAGCCAAAACAGAGTAAATGCAGTCTTACTATATGCATGGATGTATGAATGCAATCATTGTCCCGGGTAAGACATCCAGACGGACATTAAGCTCGTCACCTATACAGTCATCAACCAGGGTAAAACATCCAGACAGTCTGTGCCTCGGGTAAAACATCTAGACAAGCAAATACGTACGATAACAATATATAATGGTCTATGCCCCGGGTAAAACATCCAGACAAACGAATTCGTATGTCATGTATAACAGCAATAGATGTTAGTCTGTGCATTGTTAGTCAACCCGTTATTAGTCTAATTGCAACTATCCAATTTAAATAAGCTCACGGTCACTACGGGGAGCACATGGCTCGGGCATAGTGTCCCATGGCCACCATCCCCGGCCCATGAGACTACCATCTTAGGATATTTATGAAAACCCATCGACTAGTGGCCAATCATATTACAATATATGGGGCTTACCATCACATGGTTGCACAGTATAAAACATCGAACCTATATAGGGAAAATATCAAAACAAAACTACGTCGGGCGAGTATCAAAATATGCCACATAAGGTGAATATCAAAACCATACGATAAAGACCATCCTTAAAAACCATTAGACAAAACAACCCTGGATGGTATGCCCACATCAATGGTCAGTTGAAACTATCATTCAATAACCATTAAGCCGAAGGTCCATTACAATCACAACCAGTCAGGTTACATCCTAAGTATAGGTGTACATTTATAAGTGGGGGTTTTCAACTAATGTACCAGTTTATGTTACATAAGAAATCCATAAATAATTCATGAACAAATATATAGGATGGACATTAAGCAAGCAATATAGCAATTCAATTTCCACAATCTAACACATGTGATTATAAGAGAGAGGTATCAATTATAAATTTAAATAAAAACTACAACTTAAGCTAATGGAAAGATGGAAAGCTCAAGGGGAAGAATCATCACCTGACTAGTTGAATCGCCAATGCCAATTAAGGCTGCTAGGAAGCGCGTGCAACCTTAAAATCGGATCCTATCATAAATTGTGAAGTTGTACATAAGATTAATGTTCTACAAAGTGTCCACGGTCAAGATTAATATAACCTAGGGTTTGGATTACTTGTTTTTAGGGTTTTGATGTAGACTTTGGGTTTTATCCTAGGGTTTAGTCCTAAACTTAGATCCTAGGATTTAAATGCTAATCACTATACTACGATGTATGTGTGGTTCAACACAATGTAATAATATAGCTAATTAGATTTTAACGCAAATGATAAATTCATATTTGCGACCTTGGTGATAATAGTATTACAATGATAACGAAATAGTATAATTTATTATTTTAAAGATAATATTTTCAAGTAATGGATACCATGTTAATATCATTAATGGTAGTTTCATTTATAGTGACTAACATCAACGTGATGTCCTTAATATTATGGTCTACGATTTATGCTAATGTTTAAGAGTGACCAACAATGCAGTAGTATTTAATAATGATATTGTTTTATATGTAATGATTAATATTAATGTAGGTAAGTTAGTAGCGGCCATATATTCCTATTATTAACAATCCTATTAACAATAGGAATGGAAATTAAAATGCTACTATTTAATAGTTGTAATTATGTTTATAATGTTTACCATCAGTGTAAATAGTCTACCAATGGCCGATCATGTTTAATTTATCGAACCAATCACTACAGTAACAATTTATGGTAAACTAAATAATCTAATATAGGGAGAAAAGTTTACTTACATTAGTTGATTGGTAGCTCGACTCAACGTAATTGAGCTGTCCCAACTCGACTTAGCACCTGGGCGAGGCCCAAGCATAGCCCGTCATTAGTGAAGCCCAAACCAGGCCTTAGCATATTTCGGCCCATCTAGATTCAGTCCCAACCGAATTTGACTAGGTTTCAGACGAGTTGACTCGGCTCAACTCTTCTTCTCCTCTTCTTTCTCCCTCTTTCCTTCCTTCTCCCTTTTTTTTTTCTCCTTTATTCCTTTCTCTTTTCTTCCTGCTTCTCCTACTGCTGGAAAATCCCAGTAATGGGACTGACTGATTCGAGTTGGGATTCAAACCGAGTCGAGTCCAATTGACTCGCCAGCCAACCCCACTAAATCCCCTGTTTTCCTTCCTTTCTATTTCTTCTTTCCTTTCTTCCTTCTCCTTTCTTTCTTTCTTTCTTTCCTCTTCTTCTCTTTCCTTCTCCTGACCAGATGGTGTGGCTGGACTCTATCCAGCAACTCAGTCAGGCCGGAACTCAGATACTGAGTCAACAGCTGTAGCAATTGCAGCAGCTTCACCTCCCTCTTTCTCCTTCGTTTCTCCTTTCTTTTCTTCTCTCCTTGCAGGGATTCCAGCCAGACCCGGACCGAGTTCCAACTCAATCAATGGCCAACACTCTGGTAGCAACTTGCACCAGCAGTTCAAGGCTCAGCAGTGAGTCGAGTGCTCTGACTGGTATGGTGCGGTATCATAGCCCCCGACTCTGTCTCTCACTCTATCTCACCTTTCTTTCTGCATTTCTCCAAGAGCTAGGAGTTCTGAGCTCGCCCTAATCAGAGCTGGCGTAGCAGGAAAACAGCCACCCCTACTCAGTGCGGCACATTTCAGGGATAGAAGGTGGCTGTCGCTAATGGCAGATCGGAAATGGGGCTCCGTCCCATCGATCTGGAGGTTTTAGACGACCCGAATGGGTTCAGAGGAGCTTATGGAATGTAGGTTTTGAAGGTTCAGGGAAGTTTGGGTGATGGGTTCGGATTCGGGAGGAAGAGGTGCCGTTTTGGTTTTTGTTGTGGAGGAAAACCCAATCCACTGCTAGAATGGAGGGCTGAGATAGGTCTGGATAGACGTCCGAGATGAGATGAATTCTCTTCACCCGGATTTCCAAGCTGGTGTGGAAAGAGAAACGGAAACTTTCCGTTTTTAGGAGGTGTTGTGTTTTCGGGGTCTGCTTGCAGCTAGATTTGTGTGCAGATTACATGCTGGATCGTGTGAAATTTGTCAGGGTTTGGTCACACGTGGTCCTTCTACCAGATGGACAGTTTGGATCTCTCATGGGATCCATGATGCTGGGCCCAATACCGATCAAACAGGGAGAGAAAAACTTCCCTGTTTGAAATAGCCGTAGGCGGGACGACTTGCCACTTTCGGACGAGCACGGGTCAGAGCTCGTCTGACCGTTTCGGAGGTCGGGTGCACAGCGATTGCACCACTCTCCGTGTACACGTAAACCATGAGCAGGGTCCGCCATGATGTTTATGATAAATCCATACCGTCTACCCCACTTGGAGGGCCCAATCAGAGTCGTTGACCGGATATCAGGTGGGTCGAAGGCTCAGGTGGCCCATACAACTCGAACTTTGCATCCTACTTGTCCGTTCTCGTTGATCCGCCAGTCAAATCATCTCTAAATCGAACATCAACTGTTAAAAGAATCCAATGGACCATTTATGCTAGAATTCAATGGTTAGATTGTGGGTTATGTGACCTATTATGCATTCACTATCATATTATCATACTTGTAATATCATTATTTACTATTATTATTATTATTATTATTTATATATTTTGTCATGTTGTGGGACACTCAAGTGGTACTAGCTAACTCATGATTTTATCTTATTAATATTTATACATTATTACCTATACATTGCTATTTTTTTTTATTTGTTCATTATCATCATCATTATTATTATACCTACACGTCGGATGTAAGACTAGCCATTGTGCATATTTAGCTACATACCCTACATTTGGGTTGCTTTGCATATAGTGTGGGCCATACCACATGGATCTATAATTTCCAAACCACGATTTACTAAGCATTTAAACGATCCAATGATTGGATTGTCTAGTAGTTAATTATCGATAACTCTCAGGGTCCTAACGAATGTTTATGTGTGATGTGGGAGTTGGATATGATGGATCTTCCTACGGGACATTGTAGACCGATGAACGGTAGATCTTGTGATTTTGATCCCTAAATTTATTTTATATGATTCAATTGTACTAAATAGGCATATGATGAGATGTCATCACGCTCAAGATTCTAAAAAAAAAAAAATTCCATTTTTTTAAATACTGGGTCAACTTGTGTTAGTCAAATGGATAGATTGATCCCAAATCTAATGATGGTGTTGTGAGTTGTCATAGTCTAAAATCTAAGGGTTAAAATGGATAGATTGAGAGTCGTTGGATGGTGACGTATAAGGTAAATTATGTGGGTCACTACATACACTTAAGCTAATTTAGATCTACGTGGCGACACCCGAGTACTGAAAGTACGGGGTGTTACAGACATCCAAAGTGCCCACATGCTCGAACCAAACATTTTCGATGTCCCATCTAGCTATCCACAGCATACCTGTGGAGGCTACGGCCCTGATGTCGCTAGGGTGTATAGTAATCACAACACACATTGCAAGATGCATGAGTTATACAATCCTGTCATGCATCAATCCTGCGTATACCGTGTGCTCATGTGAGACAATCTCCGCCTATCAGGGAGTCTCATAACAACCTATCCAATGACATATGCAATGGTCAACCATATCTCATAATAAACATGCAGATGATGCATATAGGCATGTACATGATGCTATGCTGTCACATACTTATAATTAGTATCGAAAATCGGCACTGATAATCAGCATTGATAATCTACCTCGATAATCGGCCTGATAATCGACCTTGCTAATCGGAATCGGCCTTGATGAGAATGGGCCTAACAAGGCTTAAGGGAAGGTCACAATGTGGACATTCAACCATCATTGCCCATCAATGTGGACATTTAACCAACATTGCTCCCAAGGAGTGGCCCACATCAAGTCAAACATAAAGTGGGCCATCGCCTCATACAAGAGCCTAATATACATCACAATGGGCCTCATACAAGGGCGACATACACAACAAGTGGGCCTTGCACATGGGCCTCAAATACATTGCATGGGCCACAACCCATGGGCCTCAAATACAACAAGTGGGCCGCATCAATGGGCTACACCAATGGACCTCATATACACAACAGGTGGGCCCTGCTCATGGGCCTCAAATACAATATGTGGGCCCTACACATGGGTCTCGTATGCATCAAATGGGCCACATATCTGGGTCTCGAATACATCAAATGGGCGTAATACACGTCACAATGGGCCGCATAATAAGGGCCTAATACACATCATAAGGGGCCTCGTGTTCTTCAAGTCGAGCCTCATATATGCCAAGTGGGCCGCATCATTGAGCTGCACCAATGGGCCTCATACATCACATCGGGCCTCACCACTTGGGCCTGATATACACCACATATGGGCCTCACATATGGGCCTCAAATATACATTAAGTAGGCTGCATCAATGGGCCATAAATACATCACATAGGCCTAATTCAAAGGCCATAAATACATCACGATGGGCCTTACACAAGGGCCTTATCATATCGGGGTGGGCCCTACGCATTCTAAATGGGCTCCATACACATTATCTGGGCCTCACGTGGCAGCCAAAACAGATGGATGGCGTGGCTATGAAGTACCTCAAAGTGGGTCCCACCGTCAAATAGGCAGTGAGAATATTACGCATACATTATGGTAGGCCACACCTATCCAGCAAACGGAATGGATAGCGTGGTTGAAAATACATAATGTCAAGGTGTGCTCCACGGTAGACGGACAGTGTGGAATACATTACATAATCAAGGTGGGTAGCACCTGCCCACACATGTCACTTGTGTGGGGTGGGCCCACTCTATCAAACAGATGGACGGTATGAATAAAATGCATACGTCAGGTGGAGTCCCACCGTCCTTTGCTGATGGACAGTGTGGATATAAAATAGGTGGATGACGTGGAATATAATACATACATCAAAGGTGGGGTCCACGTACACGTGGACCACCAACACATACATTAAGGTGGTCCCACATTCATCAAGACCCACCATCCCAAAAACATGAATGGTGAGGATATACAACACATCAAGGTGGGTTTCAACAACGGGCCTTGTACACATCAAGGTGGGCCTCAACAACAAACCTCATATATCCCATCGGGCCTTATCAAATGGGCCGAATCAATGGGTCAAGTCAAATGGGCAGAGTTAAATGGGCCAATTCAAATGGGCCGAACATAATTCATTTATTTTTAGAGATCAATATATGGTATTATAAAAAAATGAATCATATCAAAAGATCAACTGGACCATACCATATCTAACAGTGGAGATAGTGATTTCCACGTTTAAATTCCAATGGGCCATACCATAGGGTTTATTTCCCATCCAGCGTATTCATAAGGTCACAAAGACCTAGATTTAGAGGAAAAACAAATATCCTATTGGTCCAAACCTTATAGCCTAAGGGTTTTAATGGTGGACGTTCAATCCCACTGTTTTCTATAATGTGGTCCACCTGGTCCTAGATTTATCTCATTTTTATTCCATCACAAGCCTTAAAATTGTCTTTCAAAATGGTTGGACGGTTTGGATGCAACACATGCATTATGGTGGGTCCCATAGGGATGGATGGCATAGATAAATCACATACCTCATGGTGGGGTCCACACGTGTGGAATACACTACATACATCAGTGGATCCCACGTGGGGCCCACCATAATGTTTATTTTCCATCCAATCTTTTAATAAGGTCACACAGACCCGGATGAAGAGGAAAAATAAATTTCATGAAGATCCAAAACTTCTGTGAAATCCAAAAAGGATTTCAGTGGCAGACATTCAATCATCATTGTTTCCTGAAGTGTGGACCACCTAAGTTCCACATATGGCTGATTTCTTGGGGGGGGGGGGGGGGCACTGTCCTAAAAGGGGGCCTACCAAATGCACGGTGTTGATGTCCAACACACCTCACAGTGGGGCCCACGGCTGTAACCCAATGGTCCCTACCTCTTTGAGGAACGCAGCAGCAGGACGTTGTTGCAGTGTCCTCTGGACGAGCAGCAGCACCTGCTACATGTTGCTTTTTTTAGTTTTGCATGGTTTTTCCTAGGTGGGGCCCGCATCAGGTGGATACACTCCACCCATTGGAACCTAGGACTCAAGACGGATCAAACAAACCCAATATTCAGTATATTTTGGCGTATCAAAACATCAATGTGGGTCCTAACGGCCCAAAATCACTGTTTTCTATGCTATGGCCTACCAAAAAATCAGATTAGCTTCATTTTTCGGCTCAACGCCTAAAACGAGCTAAGAAATAAGATGGATGGCGTGGATTTGATCCTAGCATTAAGGTGGGGCCTGCATGAGTGGTCCACCCCAAAGCCTTGAACCAAGCTGTTATTTTTGTTTTCATCCCAACCTCCAGCTTGCATCCAGGGAGGTTGAGTGTTAATACACCATAATTCACACTTCAATGTGTAGCCACGTCCAGCGTCCCTGGACGATGAACGGTTTGCATACAATTAAGGTGGGCCCCACCTACTAGATGGCTTGGATAAAATACATGCTTCATGGTGGGGTCCATCCGTGTGGGCCACATGGCCACATCATCACACACAACAAAAAAAATGAAAGAGAGAGGGAGAGAGAAAGAAGGAGACACGTGCGATGGAGGGACCCCAACACTATGGGCCCTCCCTTCCATGCATTCAATCATACATCAAGTGGGTCCCCATACATGTGGGCCCACTAAATCAAAATCAACGGTGGAGATTCCGTCTCTACCAAAATGGAAGATCTAGATGACCTCTTTCAAACTTGGAAAAGTAAACATCATGATGGGGTCTATGGAGAATGGCCCCATCATGGAATGACATGAGAATCATAGTGAGCCATCAGCCACATGTAGGGTCCAAAGTGAGATCCATACCATCAATCGGTAAGCCCACTTGGCCCATCATCAAAAGAATGAAATCTAGGCCTATATAAACACCCACCTTTGATCATGGACTTCTTCTTCCATAAACGCATCCTAGAGCTCTAAGGGATGCATTTCAACGGTAGAGATGGTCTTTGCATGGTGGGATTGAGTGGTAGGGAGGTGGGCCACACTAGCTTCTCCTCTCTCCCATGGAAATGTTGGACGTTGGTTGCTTGGAGAATGAGGGAGAGATATGAGATAGAGAGAGAGAGAGAGGGTGATGGGTGAGTGATGGGGAGTGATAGGTGGAGAGAGAGAGAGAGAGAGAGAGAGAGAGTTAACTTTAGGGATGGGTAGTTGTACTTAGGGATGTGTGTGAGTGATGGGACTGATGTGTACTTCATTGAATGATTGATGTGATGGATTCTCTCGGGATTTGCAACGCGCGGCGTTTTCCTCGAACTGAACGTGGGCCCACATCTCCTAGCCTGGGTATCCCCTCAGTGAGCGAGACGGGACATCGGAACCGCGGCGACGGCACAGTCGCAGGGATACAAGTCTTAGGTTGGGCCGACTCTAATATACAGGACATGACTCAGGATCGCGCGCAAATGCCGATAACAGATTATGGGTCGCTGGAATTTGAACGGAGGACCGCAGAAGTATATGGAATAGTATGGTCTAGGATACGAGTCTCATAATATTCAAGATGCATATGATGCCATATATAGAAAAAGTTGTAAAATTGTGGTTAAATTGAAATTTCAAAAAGAAATTCAATTAGAACTTGAAAAGGCTATTTTAGAAAAATCTCATTTTCCCGATTGTTTTGAAAATGCTAAGTTAGATTTGAGTTTTAAGATTTCTAAGTTGTAAAAACTTAAATCTGAAAAAGAAAAATTAAAATTTGAATTTTCATCCCTTTAGAGTTCAAAGGACACTTGGAAATATACCCTTAGTGACCAGAAACTTGAAAAACTGTTAACCTCATCTAGGTGATGTGGTGACAAATCTGGATTGAGTTATATTAAAAATAACTCTTTGAAATCTAAGGATTCTACTCCTACCTTTGTAAAAGGAGAATCATCGAACTCTAAAGTAGAGACTTTAAAAGAATTAAACTATAAAAGGAATGACCTCAAAAATTCAAAACTTTTTCAAGTCTTTAATATAAAAAATAGTACCAATTACCACTTTAAAAGAAATAATAATAAAAATCCTCCCTTAGCTCTTTTTTTTTTTTTTTTTTTTGTTAAACACACATCACCACACACTCACACCTTAGTGGGATTTCACCACCTATAGGTGCTCAAACCCTTGACCATGTGTTGAAACTCCTGAGAGTTTACCACTGGAGCAAGAGCAAGTACCCAAATCCTCCCTTAGCTAATAAAATTATGGACTTGCTTAAAGAGATATTGAAATCCAACTCTAGTAAGATTGGAGTATATAGAAAAGGGAGAAATCCTAACTCCCAAACTCAGCAAAAAGTAAGAGATCCTAATAAACCTAGAACCGTAACAAAATGAGTTCCAAAGGTTAAGTGCCATGTAATCCACACAGCTTTCAAAGCAAGTAACCATGCAAGATGGTACCTAAATAGTAGATGCTCGAGATACATGACAGGTGCTAAGGCTATACTCTCAAACATTAACCAAATAAATGGTGGCTCGGTTACATTTGGAGATGGAAGCTATTGCAAGATTATTGGTCAATATAATGTATAACTTCCTAACTTACCTCTCTTTAAAAATGTTTTATATGTTGAAGGGCTAAAACATAATCTTCTAAACATATCTTAGATCTACGATAATAAACACAATGTAAAATTTTCATATCACGGATGTAAGATAATTAATGAGAAAAGAAATGTAATATTAAATGGTCGCAGAACTTTTAAAAATTGTTATATAATTGATGACTCTTGCTTAACAAACCACTCGTGTTACATGGTCCAAATAGACAAGATTGAACTATGGCATCAATGTCTTGGACATGTAAATTATAGAGATCTATATAAATTGAGCAAAATAGATCACTTACATGGCCTACCAAAACTGAAAAAGATAGAAAAAGTGCGTGACACCTATTAAATAGGCAAGCAAGTTAGGAGTAATCACAAGAAAGTGAACTCCTTAGCCACGACAAGACCTCTTGAACTTCTCCATATAGATTTAGTCAGACCAACTAGAATGGAGAGTAGAGACAAAAAAAAATATTTTCTAGTTATAGTTGATGACTACACTAGATATTCTTGGGTAGCCTTTCTAAGAGAAAAGTCAAATACTCTTGACGAAGTTAGAAAACTTATAAAACGTATCCAGACTAAAAAAGAGTTATTTATGGTCAGAATCAGAAGTGATCACAGAACTAAATTTGAAAATAGCAATTTTGAGAAATACTGTAATGATTATTGAATACTGCATGAATTCTCTACTCCAAAAACACCTCAGCAAAATGGGGTTGCTGAAAGAAAAACTAGAGTTTTATAAGAAATGGCTAGTATAATGCTAAATAACAAGAATTTACCTAAATATTTATAGGCTGAAGCTGTTAGTATTGCATGTTATATAATTATTTATGTTTACATTAGAAAAGCTAAAAACAAAAAAGCTTATAAACTATGGTTTAACAAAAAGCCTACTGTCAAATATTTGAAGAAAATGCTTTATTTTACGTGATCATGAAAATTTAAGAAAATTTAAAGCGAAAAGCAATGAGGGAATATTTCTAAGTTATGCTTTAAATAGTCGGGCATACTATGTACTTAATAAAAGAATTGAGTTATACAAGAATCGATAAATGTTGTAATAGATGATTGACAGATCACATCCAGTCTTAATTAAGATGATGATGATATCAATTTCGTTAATATACTTGAATCTTCATCTAAATATGACAATACTGAGTTAAGGTTAGTTAAAGACAATCCGACTAATCAAATACTTAGTAACCCTCACACTAGCGTTTAGACAAGAAGTGACTTAAAAACATATGTAATCATGTCTACTTTACTTCCCAAATTGAATTGGGTAATGTAAATGAGGCACTCGCTGATGACAGTTGGATAAATGCCAAGCAAGATGAATTAAATCAATTTATTAGAAATGATGTATGGTATTTGGTTTTCAAACCTACCAACAAAGATGTGATTAGAACCAAGTGGATTTTTAAAAATAAAACTGATGAAATAGAAAATATTATAAGAAATAAGGTATGACTAGTTATACAAGGTTATACTCAGATTGAATGTAAGCCCCGTATCTTAGACCGTACCGTTCCGTAGACTTCCGCGGTCTTCCCAGTCGAATTTCGGTAACCTTCGACCCTTAACCGGTATTTGCACGTGACCCTGATCCACACGCCGTCAACCCGAGTCGACTCAACTCGAGACTTGTACCCTAGCGACCGCACCGTCGCCGCAGTTTTAATGCCACAACTCGCGCTCCGATCCGATACTCTGGCAAGGAGATGTGGGCCAGCGTTCGGTGTGAGGAAAACGTCGCGCGTGCGAATTCCGAGAGAATCTCTATGACCTATCACATCAATGAATCAATCAATCAATCAATCAATCTCATCATGTCAAGTACATGTCAAGTACACATCACCTTTCACCCATTCCCAAGCAACCCCAAAGTCAAAAGTGTCTTACACAAGCCCATACTTTCCTTACACCAAAAACCACAAAAGTCAAGAAGGTCTTACACCCATCACTAACCACATCCATCACTCCATCACCCATCTCTCTTTATAACTCTCTCTCTCTCTCCTTCATTCTCAAATCACAATCCAAGCAACCCAAAAACCTCCATACGTCCAAGCTCTTCTACTCCAAGAGAGCCACAAGTGTGGCCCACCTTTCTTACCCTTTCATCTCTCATCTCAACCATCCAAACCTCATCTCCTTCATTGGGATCAAAGCTAAGCAGCAAAGGAAGCCAAGGGAGCAAGAAGATCAAACGGTGGGTGCTTCTATTAGGCTTAGATTTCTTTTTTTTTATGAAGGGCCAAGTGAGACCTACCGATTGATGGTATGGATCTCACTTTGGACCCTAGGTGTGGCTGATGACCCACCTTGATCCACATGATCATTCCATGGTGGGGCCATTCTCCATGGACCCCATCATGATGTTTATTTTCTTTGCATGGCTGAGGTCATATAGACCTTCCATTTTGGTGGAGAAGGGATCTCCACCGTTGATCTTTGATTTGTTAGGCCCACGTGTTATGAGACCCACTTGATGTATGATTGATTGCAATGGAGGGCCCATAGTGTCGGGGTCCCTCCATCACATGCGTGTCTCACTCTCTCTTTCTCTCTCTCTCTCCCTCTCCTTTTTATTTTTTTTCCTTATGTTAATATGGTCATGTGGCCCATCAGGATGGACCCCACTATGAGACAGGTATTTTATCTAAGCCATTTATAAGTGGGGCCCACTTTAAATGTGTTGTACCCACACCATCCATCATTTAGTGGCCCACCTACGCAGGGTCCACCTCAATGCATGTGTACGCCAAACCATCCAGCGTCCAGGGACGCTGGACAAAAAGGGAAAACACAAATATTAGCCAGTTCCCAAGCTTATGGGGTGGCTCACTTGCACCGGCCCCACCCTGATGTGCAGACTCAATCCATGCCATTCATCCTTTTTCCCAACTCATTTTAGGCGTCGAGCCAAAAAATGAAGCTGATCTGTTAAACAGGCGGGCTATACTATAGAAAACTGTGTTTCCTGCCATTCAAGGTTAGTAGGACCCACCCTTCTGTTTCTACACGCCAGACGTGCCGAACATTGGACTTATTGGGTGTGTTTTAGGCCATAGAATCCATTGGACGGAGTGGATTCTCAAGATGTGGGCCCCACATGTGAATATTACAACAAAACAAAAAAAAGGGGATGCAGCCGCAGCAGGCATTGCTGCTGTCAGACGAGTGGACGGGCAGTAGCCCACGGGCCCAGCCATGAGCCCCACCACGATGCATTTTTGATATCCACACCGTTCATCTGGTGAGCCGCTCCTTGAAGTGGGCCCACTCCAAAAATCAGCCTGATCTAGAGCTCAAGTGGCCCACACCATAGGAAACAGTGAGGTTGAACTTCTAGCATTGAAACCTTTTTTTTTCTGTTGTTCAAGTCCGTGCGACCTTAGCAATAGGTTGGATGGAAAGAAGACGTTATGGTGGGCCCCACGTGGGACCCACATTGATGTATGTGTTTCATATACACTGTCCAAGTGGACGGTGGAATCTCACAGCGATGTATGTGCTTTATGCACACCGTCCACGGACGGTGGAACCATGATATATGTGTTTTGTTCACTGTCCAATGACAGTGGGACCCACTATGATGCATGTGCTGCATCCCATCCACCCACCCATTTCAAAAGCTCATTTTATGTCAGAAGTTAAGGGAAGAGCCAGATCTAAAATTCTAGTGGACCCCACCATTCAAGGTAGTGCTCAATGACGCCCATCGTTCAAAATTTCTAAGGGCCATAACAGTTTCCCATCAAGTTGGTATTGTCCCCACTCCATCTATCACTATGTAAATTATGAAAGGGGTTGGATGGGAAACATATTTCATGGTGGGCCTTGGGAATTTTAATGGTGGAAATCATCACCACCACTTATGTTGGGTGTGGCCCATTGGTTGTGCATGGGACCTAATTGGTGCAGCCCATTTGATATACGTAAGGCCATGTGATTAGGCCCATTGTGATGTATTTTAAGGCCCATGGGCTATGTCCCATTGTAATGTACATAAGGCCCGTTGGTGAGGCCCATTAATGCGGCCCATTTGATGAATGTAAGGCCCATGTGATACGGCCCATTTGATGTACCGGAGGCTCATGGGTCGAGGCCCAATGAGATGTACATAAGGCCCATTATAATGTGATTCCACCGTGGTTTATGTGTTGATGTTTATGACGGTCGTGCCTTGGGAGCAATGTTGGTTTGACGTCCACATTGTAAGAATAATGTTGGTTAAATGTCCGCATTAAAATTCTCCCTAGGGCCCATTATTAGGCCCATACTTGTACGCCGTTTAGGCCCATCTTCGTTATGAACCGCATCCATCCCATATAACATGTTTAATATAGTTCCATGATTCATGATCATATGCATCATATGTATGCTTGATATGAGAAGTGATTGATCATAGCATATGCCTTCAAGCAAATTATTTAAGGGCTCCCGGATAGGCGGTGTTGCCCTACATGAGCGCATGATACGCGCAGGATTGTTGTATGACTAGATAGTGTGATTCATGCATTCACATTGTATGATATGGTTTTGTACGCCCTAGTGACATCAGGGTCGTAGCCTCTACAGACGTATCATGGATTGGCAGGATTGGATACCAAAAATCTTATTTTACATAAGGTGCTATAAATATCCTTGGCTGAAAGTCCCTAAACCCTTATGGTACCAAGAGATTGCTCCAACATCTAAACCGAGTGAGTGCATGAGCGCTAAGTGCCGATTACCAGACGGTCGCACTTTCTACTGTGTCGTGGTTGGTTGGAAGGGGGTGTGGCCTTACCCGCCCGAGAGGAGGGGGCAAAGCTAGGCTGAGTTTGACCAGCTTGTGGAATGGGCCTGCTATTGACGAGCCAAGCCTAATATTGGCAGGTGGATAGTGAGGTCTCTTCCACTCACCTTATTGTGCGCAATGGAGCGACAATCTGGTTTGGAGTGTACTAGACCCCGGTGATATTCCAAAGTTAAGCTGTATTGATATGTAGACTTAGATGAGGATTCGCATGCTTGAGTTGCATCTCGCACTGCATGGCCTTGTTATGGCTGACATCATTCATGCCTTGCACCGCATGGCCTTGGTACGACTAATAGCATTCATGGATTCATCAGCACATTCCACATTACTCTGATACTGCATAATTATATTACTACCTTTCGCACATACTTTCACCACCCTCTAAGCTTTCCATAAGCTTATGCACGACCGTCGCATGCAGGTGACGTTGGAGCGCAGCAGTGCTGAGGCAGGAGCGCTTTGCAGATCATTTTGGAGCTTTTTGTTCATTATCATTGTATTTCCCTTTATGCTCATTGTACTTGTAAAGTTTTTTTATCATAGTAGAAATGTGATGGAGTTTTTGGTTGTTTTTTGTGTGTTATTCCTTTGGTTATGCTTATTATGAATCAAATTGACATTGAAAATCCTCCTCGTAGCATCCCAGGATCGGAACTTGGCGAATGGGCGCTGGGAGCCGAGAATGGGGTTCTACGGAGGTTGTCGGCGCCGGATTCGGTGATCAGAAATTTTGTGCGCCCGGTTTCCGAGTTTGGGGCTTGACATTGAAGGTGTTGATTACGATGAAACCTTTGCACTAGTTGCACATCTTGAATCAAGCAGATTATTTATTTCCGTTACATGTCATAAAAAATTCAAAATATATCAAATGGATATAAAAAGTGTGTTTCTAAATGGTGATCTAAATGAGGAAGTTTACGTTGAACAACCAAAGGGTTTTGAAGATCCCGGACTTCCCAATCACGTCTACCATTTAAAAAAGCTCATTTTGGTTTAAAACAAGCTCGCAGAGCTTGGTACGAAAAGTTGACTAAATTCTTACTTAGTCATAATTTTGTTATGGGTAGTGTTAACAAAACCATATTTATCAAGAAATATAATAATGATATCCTAATTATTTAAATTTATGTTAATGATATTATCTATAGATCTACGTGCGCTAATCTATCTATTGAGTTTGTAGATCTTATGAAATCCAAGTTTAGAGTGAGTATAGTTGGCGAACTAAACTATTTCCTTGGATTACAAGTCAAACAGCTTGAAGATGATATATTCATTGCAGATACTAAATATCCATTGAACCTTGTAAAGATGTTTGGTTTTGAAAATGATAAGAATTTCAATACTCCGATGAGTACGATTCTTAAACTCTCAAAAGATAAATTAAGTAAAAGTGTGGACTCTTGACTATATCACAATATGATTGGTAGTCTTTTATATTTGACTGCTAATAGACCTGATATTGCATTCAGTGTTATCATTTGTGTTAGATATCAATCGGATCCTAAAGAATCTCACTTATCTGTTCTCAAACAGATAATCAGATATGTCGCAAGTTCTGTGAACTTAGGCTAATGGTATCCACATGATGCGTTCGTTCAAATCGCAGGTTTTACAGATGTAGACTAGGCAGGTAATATTGATGATAGAAAATCTACCAGTGGTGGATGTTTTTATGTTGGAATTTCTTGGTATCATGGATTAGCAAGAAAAAAATTCGTATCTCTATCCACTGCAGAGGCTAAATATATTGCTATAGGAAATACTTACACTCAGCTCATGTAGATGAAAAGAATGCTAGCTGATTATGGAATTACGTAAGCTACGATGACATTATATTGCGATAATTCGAGTGTAACAAATATCTCTAAAAATCCAGTTCAACATTCTCATGCAAAGCATCTTAACATAAGAAATCACTACATTCGAGAATTAGTTGAAGATAAGACTATTATACTAGAATACTTTCAAACTGAGAAGCAGCTTGCAGATATACTGACTAAGCCACTTGATGGTGTTAAAATTTCAAATCTAAAGCATGATATTGCACTGTGTATTGTTAAATGATTATTCTTTTCCTTACATTTATTTTTATGTTTATGTGTAATTAAGAAATGCATGAAAAGAAAATTGAAAAATAAAAATAAATGTTAGAAAAATTAAAAATCAAAATTTTTAGGGATTTTTTGGCCAATCCATTACTGACTGAAAAATTTGGCCAGCCGAGCACATGCTTAAGATAGACGAAGTTTGCACCAATTAAACAAAAAGGGGAAAACCTCCAAATTTTTTCATTCTCAACTTCTTCTTTTTCGGCTAGCCGGTGCCCCATTCAACCATCCCGTCAACCTAACTCTCTTATAAGTGATTTATTTCAATTTCCTTCAAGATTTAGGTTGACCATTCCTATATTTGCAAGTTTGTATAGTTTTTCTTCATTTTGAAATCCTTTTTTTTGTTGGGTTTTTCTCAAAATTTGATCTACATTTTCCTTGCATTTTTCTTGTAATTTTTCTTGTGCTTTTAAGATGGAACTAAGAGTAAAACGAACAGTATGTAAGTCAAGAGCTGGTTTATCTTCCCGATCCATCCCTCTTGGTGTACGATCATTGCACTTAATGGAGGATGATCCGAAAAATGTCTAAAATTTCCACACAATAAATATTATCATTGAAAAATCTGTAAATCTAGACCACATTGCTCATTTTGGTCTTGTTGAAATCCTTTCTGAGGTTGGATGGGAAAAGATTTTGCATTAGGGCGGGACGGCTTATCGGTCCATTGTGCAAGGCATGTTTGCCTCCATTTGTGATGTATTTCTTGAGGATTTATAATTCTCAATTAAATTTTTAGAAGAGACAATCACTATTACGCCTTCCATTATCTATACTTTAATGGACATAGACATTGCAGATGATGGAATTCCAATCATAACACTTTTAGAGAAAATGACTAACTCTGAAACGTAGTCGATTACAAGGGCATTGTGTGGTTTCAATGTTGAATGACAGTCCGATAACACCTTACCCTCCAACAAGCTATTTCCTAAATACCGCGTCTTACATCACATCTTTACATCTAATATATATCCTAAAGCTAGGAATAAGACTAATCTTACTACTTTTATGATTCGTGTCTTTCATGACATTGTTACAAGTATTCGTATTTTCTTACCTTCTTTGATTTGTTATGTTATCATTCAATTTTACTTGCATTTAAAGCATGGGTCAATTCCATTTGGACATCTTATATCTACTTTTGCTTTTCATTACAATGTCTAAGTTCCTACATTTGAGGCACCGAAATCTGAACTTCTCTTCAATAACTCAAATTTAAATATGATAAACCTCACTCCTCTACCTGAACAAAGAGAAGGTCAAAAAGAACCGCAAGAGGCTGACACCACTATGGAAGATATCCTCAATGCATTAGAAGATTTAGATAATCCAATTGATTCTAACTATCATCCCTCTCAATTTGATGAGAGGGTATCTACATTATTGGAGAAGGTTGATGCACTAGATGCATCTCAAGCCCAAACCTAAAAGCCTACAATGAAGTATATGAAAATGCACTTCCATCGCATCAATCGGAGCTTGCAGCTTAAAGATCCTTTGATGTCTACACCATCTTCCTCAGGGTCAGATTGAGCTTGATTTGGTTATTTTTCTTTACTTATTATGGATATGTACTAAACCATATTTCATTGCTTTGCATGGATACTATTATGATTTGTTTGGATATTTTAGTTGTTTGGATATTTCATACACTGTCTTCAACAATGTTATTTATCTTGATGATATATTCTCCTTGATATTCTTGCTAATTGATATTCATATTTCTGTTATTCTCTCTAGCTTTGATATACTTCAAGATATATCATCTCATTTGCTCTTCCTTTATCAACCTGTAAAAAAAAAGGGGGGGAGAAAAATTGGTGCTTGTAATGTGTGTGATATTACTACATATTTTCTAGCTACATATCTATATTTTTATGCACAATATATATTGTGTATTTTTGTGCATAGTACATGTTGTACTTCTCAGGGGGAGCATCATCAGTTGTGTTATGCATAGTTGGTTACGAGGATTACAAGGATGATCATTACAACCTAAATAGGGCAACTTCAAGTTTGTTGATCTTGTAAATGAGTGTAATCATAAATGTTAATATATTAATGGATGTATTGTGTATGTTGTCTGTTTTGTCACGAAATTGACAAAGGGGGAGTCTGTAAGTGCTTTTATGTTTAGCACACATGGATTGTCAAATTTCATAAGACAAAAGTGCTTTAAAGTCAGATCACAAGTATGGAATCACAACTACTCTACATGCCTGGAGATTAGCTCAAGATCGGCTTATGATCATCTCAAAATCAGCACATCTTCTCAAGAAGTCGATGCTCGAATTCAAGATAAGATCAAGTCAAAGTTTAAGATAAGTTGTCCTATATATTTGCTAAAACACAGGTGGTATAACCCCAGAAAGACCATAGGTTTAGGTACTTTCAAAAAGTCATTAACTTGAGTTTTAATAAGTATTTTTGCTCTATAATTCGGCCAGCCTAACTTTTGGTTCGACTAGCCTAACTTCCTCGGCTAACCTAACTTCAAGCCCAAGCAAAATAATAAATTTTGTTGAAAATTCAACCAGCCTAAATTCTTATTCGACTAGCCTAAGCTTGAAATTTAGCTAGCCCAATAAAGTTTGGGACAAATTCCAATAATGCAAACTTTTAATTTTTTATAGGAATTCGGCTAACTCAATTTGACCTCGGGCCAGTCTAATTTTTGATATATCTTATCTCGCGCGATCCAATAACCGTTGGATCAAATCTGATGGAATCCGGCCAGACAAAGCGAGTCTTAGGCTAGCTGAATTTCCAACCTCTTCAGCTATAAATAGAAGTTTTCTCTCATTTTGAATAAAAACGAAAATTTACTACAATCATTTTGTAAGAAATAGAGAAGCTCAAGTCCTCGGCAATCTATCTGTGTGGTATTTATAATTTTAATTTATAGGTTATTCAATTTCCTTTTATTAAGATCATTTTAATATTATCCTAAGAGAGTAATCTATACTCTTCTTTAATTTAAGAGAATTGAATCAAGTAGCATTTGGGTATTTCATTTAAAAAATCTATAGAACTTTATACTCTTTCTGTCTGATTGAACGCTTCGTCATCTACGTTCAAGAAAGAAGTTCATTTGCTACAAGATTCTACAACGTCTTTGAATCTCCATTTTGAAGATAAGTACATTATTTGACTGTATTTCATTTTAGGTTTGTCTGAGATAGCTTATGAAAATCTCAGTAGGGTTTTCATTTGTGATAGCCCGTCAAAATCACAAAATGGGTTTTTATTTATGATAGCCCGTAAAAATCACAAAAAGGGTTTTATTGTCATAACTCGTGAAAATCACAAGAAATTATATTAGGTTATTAAAGTGAACCTATGAAAACCTTATTATAGTGAAAGCCAAAATTACAAGTGTAGTAATTTTGGAAATAGAGTAGGTGTGGTAGTTTTAAGCACCGAACTACTATAACTCCTTGTGCCTTGTGGTGAATGATTTAATCTTTTGGTGGCGAATGTTATTTATTATTTCATTCTTTATGGTGAATGTTGTAATTCTTTTATCTTCTCATGCTAGTTTGAAATATTGATTTTAAAGACATTCGTGAAATAAGATTGTCCCACCTAACAATTTAGGTGAAGGTTATCCTACGAATCATTTAAAATCAAGGTTTCAATATTCAGGAAATTGAGATTTTTTGTATTCTTTTCATATTTCACATTTATTTTGATTATTTGACATTGTCCTATTATTCACAACCCCAAGTGTAAGGTCGCAATATAGTAATAATCTCAATAACACCGAGGTCGAATCTACAGGGACTAACCTCGTACGTTTCTGAAAGCAACTAGAAGTAAAACTAGAAGAAGATGTAAATCTAAATTTGAAGAAGTTTAAAGAGTAATTGTGAAGGATATAATTTAAACTTTATAAATTTAAAGGTGGGAACTAGGGTGCCAAGGATCCACTTGTAGCAATTGAGATACTACCTTGCTTAATTCAAGAGATCCAACTATAATTAAAGTCCTATACTATCTAGTTGGAAGAAGAGAAGGTCAAATCTCTGAACTTCTCATTGATCTAGCCTCAATGAAGGAGAATTGTGGTGAATTAGAAGGGATTCCATCACCCAACGATGCTTAGGAGATGATGATAAACAACAGGATTTACCAAATCTACAATCTCAGATAGAAAAGAAGATATTTAAAGCCATTGCAGACTTATTATAATTTGAGTCACAACAAACCACTAAAAACTGAAAATATTCCTTAGAATCAACTAGAATTCAATGAAATGCAAACATAAACATGAATTAAAGCAAACTAAACATCTCAATCATACTACAAGCTTCACCTCTTATCTCTAGCTAAGAGGTTTATCTAACCATAGACATGATTGAACTAAAATCTCTTAAGAAAAGCATAAAAACAACTAAAAACAACTAAGGAAAAAGAAGAAAGACTCTTAGCGATGGCTCTCCATGCTTTTGTTCCACTCCTTAAACCCTAGATGATGTCTATGAACGTCCTAGGGACTCCTATTTATAGTTGTGCATCTCCCTGTTATGCACCAACTTGAAATTTCTGTAAACTGCTTGCGAAAGGCTTTAATTTACGCATCTGCGTCGGCTCTGTGTTACAACTCTGTGCGACTTCAGTGGCACCGATGTTGGCTTCTGAAATTTATCACTTCTGAAATTATATGTGCAGAGTACTTAGGTGGAACCGAAATGGGTTTTGGTGGCACTAAATTAAGCTTAGGTGATATTGAATTAAGTTATTTTCTTACTGGACTATTTTGTGCACTTTTGGTGGCATCGAAATTGGCTTAGGTGGCACTAAAATTGGCTGTTTTTTTGCTGTTTAACTTATGCTTTTGCCAATATTTTCTTCATCCTTTGCACTTGGTTTCCTTAGATCTTTGGCATGCAAATTCTTCATTCTTGGTCTCCTAAGATCCCTCCTTTGCCTTGGTGATTCTTGAGCACTAAATTCATGCTTTTAGCAGCCGTTTCAATCCAAGCTCTTAGATTCACCTTGCAACACAAACATGCATAAAACATAACATTAAGCATGATCATGTTCATAAAACCAAGATATAAATGGGGGATAATATGCAATATTTAACCCTCAACACCAGTCTTTATTATAGCTCTAAATCTCCTTTTCAATTCTTTTAATAATTATCTCAAGCATATGGTCTTTTGTGGAGAGGTAGCGAAAAGTTCTTATGTCAGCGCTTGTCAAGCCGAATGCAATCCTTGTCTCCATTGAATTCAAACACATTTTTATCTATTCTTTTTCTTCAGCAGTTGCTTACATGATGCCCCCAAGGTCTTCCACTAGTCGATGAACTTTTCTATGGGTTCGTTTTCTCTTTGCTGTATGGAAGCTAATTAGGTGATATTGACATCTTAATTAGACAAGAAGAAGTTTGCCATGAAAGCATCATGCATTTGCTCCCAACTATGTATAGACTCTGGTGTTAAGTTGGAGTATCATTAGAATGCTTTCCCCATTAGGAACGAACTAAATAGTCACAAATAGTATTGCGGAACTATTGAAAAATTACCAATAGTTGTAATAAAATACATGAGGTGTTCTTCCAAGTATCCATCTCCATTAAATTTTTGGAAGTCTAGGTATTTATAATTTGTGGGAAATTATACATCCTCGACCTCTTATGGGTATAGTGTCCTAAATCGGAATTTTCTTGGATACTCCCAATTTCTTTCAGTTTTAATGACCTCTATTATCACTTGTCGTAGTTCATCTTGTGTTATTACTCTTGTTGCGGGGGCTGATCCACATGACCCTGTTCTTATGGATATGAACCTTCTAGATATTGGTTGTGGCCATTTGCTACGGTCATTATAAGAGGGGCCACAACTTGAGTTATACTGTAGGCGAGAGTGGCCAGTGCTTCTCGAAGATTTCTGCATTCCTCCATTAAGGTCGTCTATGCACGAACCGTTTCAGCTAAACGTTCATCTGTGGACGGCAATGGGTTTTGGTGCGTACTTGCCATGCAACAGTTTGTGGTGAGATTGTTTTAACGCCCCGAGTTTTCAGAACCCGAGTATACAACTTGTTTTTCAAAAAACCAAGTATTAAACTTTAAAGATAGTCAAATTCAGGATTTTTTTCTTTTCTTTTTCTTTCAGAGTTAACAGTTTAGTGGAAGATGGACAAATCAAACATAAAGGAAAATTCGCACTTATATTCAGAATATACGAGCGGCTGGCCATAATAACTTATACAAACCAATATCTCTATATTAACAAATATAAGAATTACATAATTTACATATGAGAAATAATAAAATGCATATAAACTTGAGCCGCAAGATCACACAGCTTCTCTTGGCAGATACAGTCATGTATCCCTGATAATTGTACCCTGCTCTTTATCAATCTAGACATTAATATCTTTTAAGCCAGCTGTATTACCTGTACAGTTATATATTCAATGAATGAGTGGCCAACTCAGTATGAATTTTTCTCAAAATTACACACCGTCACCTTAGCTAAGCAGAGTTAAAAACAACAAGGCATTCAAAATAATAGATGATGTAGTCTTGTTTAAATGAATGGATGCGTGAATGCACATCAATCTAGAGATGCTCATCTAATCGGAATTGGGCTCGTCACCCATGCATATGATTGGTCACCAGCGTAGCACATCACGTGCATAAATCACGTATAGCATAATGACCAATCCATTGTACATCACGTACATGAGTGGATAGTCAATGGTTTAGGAGCTAGCAAAATGATACCACACTAAGCCTAAGGGCATGTGCTACCCGTCATCACCCGTATGCTATGAATGCACAATTAGCCAAACCATTATTATTCCAAATACAACTAGCCAATTTATGTAAACTCAAAGGTCACTACGGGGGGCACGTCGCCCAAAGTAGGCCGACAGCTTAGGCATAGTGTCCCATTCCCACCATCCCTGGCTCATGAGATTTCCTGCTTTGGGATGTTTAATGGATGCCCATCGACTAGTGGCCAATCAAATTCAATACGTGAGAATTACCATCACATGGTTATATGGGAATGAACCATCAAAGCCACGCAATGCAAATATCAAATTATGGGACAAATACTTAAATCGAAGTGGTAAAAGGTTGCATGAACTAAATATTAAATCAAAATGGTAAAGAGTTTTTGTAGGGCAGTTTTAAATCAGAGTGGTAAAGAAGTCATCCCAAAGCCACATAGGCAAGAAGACTTATAGATGGTAAATCCACATTAGTATTCCACACCCCAGATAACCTCCAAGTCGAGGGTCCATCTCTAACACATTCCATCTCGTTACATCCTAAGTGTGGGTTCACATACACAAGTGGAATTTTTCACTAGTAGATATAGTGAATTTAGATCCATAAGTGACTTACAACAATTCATCGACATGTGAAAGCATATAGATACAACATGCCAGATATATGTTAAGCATTAAGTTCATAATTATCGCAATAGATCATGATTCAAATGCATAAGCAATCAATTGAAATTTAAATCGAAGCTATCTTGTAAGTAACTATTGCAAGCAATCATAGTTCACAACTATCAACTGTAATTCAAATGTAAGTCATGCCTTAAGAATTGATAACTAATGTAAGAGGCCGCATGTTATAAAATAACATTTCTGATTCCAATGAAAATTATTCCTTAAACTAATTTGGAAATGGAAAGCTTAAAGGGAAGAAGTCATCACCTTACGAATTGAATCACCTACTTGTGCATTAGGAGGTGTATGCACCCTTAAAGTCGAATCCTACCACAAATTATAAAATTGTGTGGTTAAATCAAAGTTCTTCACACTATTTATGGTTAAGATTATAATGTAAAGTTTGGATTACCTAGATTTAGGGTTTCATCCTAAAGTTTAGTTCTAGGCTTAGATTTTAGGATTTGAACACTAATTGATGTAAAATTAATTATCATGTTAATTTAATAACTATAACATAATTACTGAAATTAATGATATAATTAATATTAGCTAATCATGGTAATAATAATCATTATGATGGCAGTAACCAGTACACTTCTACTA
This sequence comes from Magnolia sinica, assembly GCF_029962835.1. Lineage (NCBI taxonomy): Eukaryota > Viridiplantae > Streptophyta > Magnoliopsida > Magnoliales > Magnoliaceae > Magnolia > Magnolia sinica. Next base: position 52,472,909 of record NC_080573.1, read on the forward strand.
TCAATGATAATATTTAGGAATGGTGAGTAAAATTATAATATCTAATAGTTGTAGTTTTATCTGTAATAATTAATATTAGTAAGTAATCTGCTAGTGGCTAATAATGCTTGATAATCATGATAATTATGGTAATACCAACAACAGTGATTAAAAAAAATCTATTTTGGGGAGAAAGTTGACTTACATTAGTCAACTCAATTTAACCCACATGCTCTATTTTTGCTCCCAACTCGAACATCTCAACTCGGCGAGTTTCAGCCGATTCGACTCGACAGCACGTATCAACTCCCACTCCTCTTCTTTCCTTTCTTCCTTTCTTTCCTATTCTTCTTTCTTTTTAATGACCTAACAAGGTCTGGGTTTGGTCCAAACTCAAATTCAACTCAGCCGAATTGACTCAACAAGTCAAAATTCCATTGCTTCTCTATCTTCCTTCTTCTTACTTTCTTCATTCTTCTCCTTCCTTCCTTTCTACCATACCTTTTCCTTCGTCTCCCACTATTGTTTCCATGTTGCACGTTCAGCCACACCCTGGACTCAGGGTTCCTAATGAACCTAACCCGACTCACTCAAAACTCAATGAGTCGACTTGGTATTAAACTGAGCAACCATCAACCACTCTCTCTCTCACTCTCTCTCTCTCTCTCTCTCTCTCTCTCTCTCTCTCTCTGTGTGTGTAACACCCCATACTTTTCAGTACTCGAGTGTTACCATGAAGACTTAAATTATTATAAAACACAAATTTAACTTAATTAAGAGTTCACCCACATCCGGCCTAAGTCTAGCCATTGTAAGTAATCTCCATCTATTAGTCAAGCTATCCATCCATTACTTTTCAAGATGAATTATCAAACCATCAAATCCACCATTCTTCGGGTTTACATCGGTCTATCCTTTAAAAACACACATCGAATTATTTGTTTTCATATGCAACTCATAGATTTCACTTAAACATTCTTAGAATCCCTAGGGTTATTAATAGCTAAATATGGGTCAATCCAACCGTTGGATTGTTTGAACGATTAAGAAGTCGAGATTGGTAACTAGACGTTCATATGTTGTGGCCCACTAAACAATTAAAATACGTTAAGAATTAAGCACACGAATCATAGATGTTAATCTACTGTAAAGATAACTCTATTTAGAAATAAACTCTATAATTTTTAAATTGAAAATAATAATAATAATAATAATAATAATGGTAATGATAATGAGATTGTAATAATGATAATTAATATTATGAATGTGTATTGAATCGCCTAGCCCCTAATCCATCAGTTGATTCCTAGCTAAGTGGACCCTTGGACTCCTTTTAACAGAAAATTGGGAATGATCTGACCATCAGACCAAAAGAAATCCACGATTTCTTTTGAAATTTATAAGTATGGCCCACCTTATCTATAGATCTGCCCCATCTGTGAAACGGGGCCCTAATAGGACTAGTAGGAGCCACTGAATGGTATGGATCTCATTGAGTAACATGTGGACCCCACTTTTAAATGTGTGCATGTGCATAGATCGTGCACACCAGCTGTGCACTGGACTGCATAGCCAGTCAAACCGGGCTTGACCCGATGAAAACAAAAAAAAGGAGGTTTTTCTCCCATTTCCCGCCCGGCTGCGGTTTAAACAGAGAGTGTACGTTTGCAACAGCTATGACCCACCATCTGAGATCAGATGGAAGATCTGAACCGCCCACCTAGTCTGGTCGTGAAATCTGACCAAAACAAGGATGTTCCCACACCATAAAATGCATGTGCATGTGCACGATTTCTAGTGCAAATGGGTCGTGCACATGGTTTTTAAAAATGGTAACCCTGCTTTGATTACATTGCTGGAAAATTCACGTGCCTCCACCACATCCTAACCACCCAATTCGAGAGATCCCAACCCTTCATTCCTCTTGTTTAGGGTTTTCACGGTTGCAAAAGTGGGTGGAAGGAATCTTCGTTGTTTGTGCGCTAGCACGATCCCAATCACTTATCCTTATGGAAATAATCCCAGAGCATCCTAAATGATCGATTTAGGGCTTCCTAGAGCCCTTCTTAAAGAAGTTTTGGTTATCTCGCAGTCGCACGAGATGCTGCACGAGATACCGTCCGTAGCTCAAAATGTCAAACACCATTGTGCGATAATGATCATTCGTCCAAAATATGGACCCTGTTGAGGGTTAAATATTGCATATTAGACCCTAGTTATTACTCAATTTTATGAACATGATACTGTTTAACGTCCTATTTTAATCATGTTTTTATTGCAAGCTGAATTTAAGAGCTTGGACTAAAAAATGGTGCTAAAACCATAGATTTAATGCTCAGAAATCACCAAATTAAGGGATGGATCTTAGAGGATTGAGATCGAAGAATTTACATGATAAAGATCTGAGAAAATCAAGAAATTGACGTTAAAGTAGCCTGAAAGTCATCCTGAATGCAAAATCACAGGGTTCTCACCATTCGTTTGGCTCAAAACTTTATATCTGGCCTGAGGACCCAAAATTAACAGTACACATCAAAATTCAGCCCTTGGAACTTTGTGAAAGTGGCCCAACGGATAGATTAGCCACTAAATCATTGATTTGGTGCCCACCTGATATTTGGATATGCTTCAATTTTGATCTCAGCCCCTTAAATTAGATGGGAAACCAAATGGATGGTGTGGATTTTCTAGAAAACATCATTGTGGGTCCTACTAGCAGGCAAGCATACGGTACACAAGCACAGCCGCTGTGCACCAAATCCACCAAGTCAGTCAGTGTGCGCTAACCCGACCTCTTTTCAAATCTTACTCGGATTCAAAAATCTCGCCTGCAAAAACAGGTACAGAGCCTTGTGATTCTCCTTGGTGGACCATCATCAGGGACCCCCGTGATGATCTAAACCATCTAACCAGTTCGGAACAATGGCCTGACTAGGATCATGAAGACTTCGCACCATTCTATACACGTGTTCGTACATGGGTGGAGCACTACAACAAAACAGGGCATACCCGACGGATGGGTTACCCATTGCCGGCTACCCGTTTTAACCCTTACGATTTCTGTCTCATTTCATCCTTTCCCTCTCCCCGTCGCACGCCGACTCTCTCTCTCTTTGTCTTTCTCTCTCTACGCCTCTCCGTCTCCCTCTCCCGTCGATCTACCACTCCCCCTCCCTCTCCCTCCTCTCCTTCTCTCTCTTTGCGCCTCTCCCTCTTTCTCTCTCTACCTCTGCCTCTCCCTCTACGGTCGATCTGCCTCTACCTCTTCCTCTCCGCTTGATCTCTCTCTCCCTCTCTCTCTCCCTCTCCACTCTCAAATCCTCCCCTCTCCCTCTCCCTCTCCCTCTCTGTCACACCCCAAACCTGGGGATGGACAGCTTCCGTGATGCTCCGAATTCGGCACTCGACTTCCATACACCAAGTCCCGAGTTCGGCGCACCACAAGGAAGATTTTTGACTGAATTTTTTTTTTATACATAGTAATACCTGAGCATGAAGATCCATGATCAAACTACCAACACTTTCCATCATAAGTCCCGATGGTTATAAGTATAATTCTTTACAAAAGATACGTAACGTCAACATTGCCAAATCGAAGAATAGATGCAATGCATCGAGAAAGCTAAGTCTTCCAAGCTACTCCAACCCTGAAAAAAAATGGAAAATAGGAGGCTTAGGCAAAAAGCCTAGTGAGTACACACGTGTGTGCAGTGTGTCCTACAAGCAGGCAAGATAAATATACTATAAGAAAATCATACCACAGCCATAACCATATTACATGCATCCGTAATCACGTCATCATTATCATATTGTCATGCCATAATTATACAATATCGAAAATACTGACAAGTCCATGAGTCATACAATATCAGAGTACGCAATATAAATCAGCATGTAAATAAGGAGTTATAAAGAGCCAAATATCAGATTCAAAGATGCAATGCAATATGTGGTGCGAATGAAATGACTATGCTGGAGTGAAGACGGGATGGTAGTACGTAGTATCACAGACTATGGGGTCTATCACAAGGGACTTCTATCTAAAATAGTCTCATACCTAATTTGGATAGTCAGACTCAATGTGGTAAACTCTTGATCTCAGGTTAGTCGCGCGTCCCAACCGAAATCCTAGCCATTGCGAAGGTACACACAACAAATAGTTGCGCACCACCAGTCCGAGTGAATAGTGAGTGAATGAATGAATGAGTATGCAACTCCTGCTCAATAAGTCCACATATCAGTACAATTCATCCCTGGGATCATCACCGGGGTTTAGTACACTCCAAATGACACTGTCTCTCTCCTAGCAGCACAGTCCAAGTGAGCGTAAGAAACCTCACTATCCGCCTAGCCAATAGTCTACCAATACCTATTTGGCACGTCGATAGCGGACCCATTCACGAGCTGGTCAAACTCAGCCTAGTAATGCCCCCTACCCTCGGGCGGGTAAGGCCACACCCCCTCCCAACCGACCACGACACAGTGGGAGACGTGGCCTCCTGGTATTCGGCACTCGGGCGCTCATGTATCCACTCGGTCTCGACATTGGGGCGTCTCCTGGCCTCGGAGGTTTAGGGATTTTCACCCAGGGACGTCTATGGTGCCCATATGCTAGAACCAAATATTTCCAGTGTCCCATCTGGCCACCCACGATATGCCCGTGGAGGCTACGGCCCTGATGTCGCTAGGGCACACAATGCAAGATGCATGAGTCATACAATACAGTCATGCATCAATCCTGTGCATACCGTGCACTCATGTGAGATAACCTCCGCCTATCAAGGAGTCTCATAATAATCTGTCCAACGGCATATGCAATGGTCAACTACATCTCATAACAAACATGCAGATGATGCGTATGGGCATGTATGATAATGTTGTGCTGTCACATACTCATAATCAGTATCAATAACCGACCTCAACAATCGGCTTCGACAATGTAGACATTTAACCAACATTGTCCCCAAGGAATGGCCCACATAAATATCAATACATACATCATGGTGAAATCACACCACATCGGTCCTCAGATACATCGCTTCGAGTCTCACACAAGGGCTGCACATTCATCGCATTGGGCCTCACTCATGGGCTGCATATACACCACATTGGGCCATATCATTTGTGCACTACACATCGCAATGAGCCTTGGCTCATGGGCCATGAATACACCACATCAGGCTTCACGACCCATGAGCTTCAAATACACAATAGGTGGGCCCTACACATGGGCCTCAAATACATCACAGTGAGCCTCATCATATGGGCCAGAAATATATCTCAATGGGCCTTGCCCATAGGCCACAAATACATGGCTACACCAATTATGATAAGTCTCATATTACAACCACTTCACACGTCACATAGTTAATGGCTCATATTTGGTGCTGCATAGTTAAGGGCCAAGAGCCACGTTTCATCGTACCATTTACGGTTTAGCGATCACAGCGTATAGAATCTAGGACCTTAATAGCATTAGCTTGGGTAATATAACTCTACATCACATTCGGTTAGTGTACAACTTAGTTATATGTGATTCAAGTGGCGGTATCTATATCGATAAGCACAAACCTACGTCATTGAATGGCCATCAATGCCACTTGATTTCATACGGTTAGGTGGCCTTGTACGTATTTCACATTCATACAATTAGATGACTACGTATACTACATGTACTCCACCATTGCCTATGATTAGGTGGCTATACATACATCAAATACCCACATGATCAATGGGCCAAACAGGTAATATCACACCCTCACACCACTAGAGTTTATATATTTGTTATAATTAAACATGTTTTTAAGAGTTTAAACACAAGTATCATGATCCTATTACTTGGGGCCGCACTCTAACCAAAGTGCCAAGTGATCAAGGGATGTCCATAATCAGCCCATTTAAAGGATTAATCATCATTACTTCAAAAATTACAATACCAGTTCATCATACATTCCACACATGGAATTTACAAACTCTTATCGAAGAGGCCCAATGGTTGGCCCAAACAAGGCTATCACTGATGGACCCACATGGCGTTCACTTAAAATGGGCCTTAACATTCTTGGGCTCACATATCAATGGAATTCATAATGGGTCCTATGCAGTAGAGTCCATGGGGATTTCCCATGAGGTTGAGTTGTGTGTGACCCACCTACGACTTAGGTCTGCTTTGATTTTTTTTAGTCCAAATCCTAAAATGATATGAGGAAGTGGATGGTCTACATGGATTAAATAGATACACCATGGTGGCCTTAGGTTGGATTCAATAGTTAAGTCCTTATTCTCGCAGCCTTGTATTGTGTGGTACAATTCAGGTTGGATTGACTGATCTTTGGGACAATGCCCTAGAGGGGACCCGGTACATACGCTAGATGGGTTGAATATTTAATGCATCATCAGGATGGCCCATAATAAAAAAAAAATTGTGATGAGAGTTCAATTTACATTATTTCATAATGAACTGTTATCTAATCATTGGATGGGCCTGAGTCTTGGTAACATACCGTCAAAGGAGCTGATAAAATAAATAAACGATGAGGATCTTGAATATAAATCATGTCATAACCATGGTGGATTAAGTGGCATAACACCTACATCAAAGTGGGCCATACCACATACAAGTTGAGAGGGTTACCCTCCCTTAAATATTCATAATTATTTGTTGGGCCCGTAGAGGTGTGGTTCATAAATCCAGCCCATCCATTATGTGTGTCCCACTTGGTTGAGGGGTCAGACCAAGTTTCAGATACATCCAAATTTCAGGTGGACCTAACACATGATTTTACATGCTCGAGCTTCGAGTTGTACAGACAGTTAAGGAGATCAAAGTTACATGGGTGCAGAGAGATGTATTTATTGCATATACACAGTTCATCTATTTTTATTTTTTTATTATTTTTATTTCTTCTTTTTTTTTTTGAGATCATTTTATAGCACCATCCAAAAATGAATCATATCTGAAGATTATCTGGACCTCACCACAAATAGTAGTGGAGATGATGATTTCACCGTTAAACAATTTACAAGGCCCACCATACCGTTTATTTTCCATCCAATCTGTTCATAAGGTCATAAAGACCTGAATTAAGGGGAAAAACAAATTTCATACTGCTCCAAAATTTCTGACCCAAAAAGGGTTCCAATGGTTTACGTTCAATCCCTGCCACTTTTGTAGTCTGGCCCACTTGATAGTTAGATCTATCTTATTTTTTTCTTCTTAAACCTTAAGACAAACTTGCCAAATGGATGGACGGTTTGGATACAACACAAACCTCATGATCAGATTGATCCAAATCTTTTTTTTTTTTGTAATCATTATTTATTATTAATATATATATATATATATATATATATATATATATATATATTTAAAGGTGTGGGCCGCCTGAGTTCTGTGTACGGCTGAAATTTGGGGGTGACCCATTTTTTAAATGGGACCCATCAAATGCAGGGTGCTGATGTTCGACATACATCAAGGTGGGGCCTATGGTGGGGCCCACCTCCTTCCAGCGTCAGTGGAGACGCTGGCAGCAACAGCGTCACCACTGTTGTGTTTTTATTTTATTTATTTATTTATTTATTTTTTATTTTTCATATATGGGACCTATATCAGGACGATCCAGTCCATCTGTTGTGTGTGTCCCACTTGATGGAGGGGACTGTCCAAGTTTCAGATGCATCCAAATTTCAGGTGGGGCCCAGCAAGTGCTTTTATATGTTTTAGCCATGTCTGCACATTATTTTAGACGGTGTGGGCCACCTAAGTTCTTTGTACGGTTGATTTTTGGCATGACCCCTTCTTAAGAGGGGACCCATCAAATTCACGGTGCTGATGTTCGACATACATCAAGCTAGGGCCTGTGGTGGGGCCACCTCTTTCCAGCGTCAAAAGCATGCAGCGTCAACAGAGACGCTGTGTTGTTTTGTTATTTTTTTTGTGTTTTTTTTTGTTTCTCATATATGGGGCCCACAACAGGACGATCTAGTCCGTCTATTGCGTGTGTCCCACCAAGTTAAGGGGTCACTCCAAGTTTCAAATACATCAAAATTTCAGGTGGGCCCCCCAGAAGGTACTTTTATATGTTTTAGCATGTTTTTACATGAGTTTTGATGGTGTGGCCTACCAGAGAAATGTATTGGCTTCATTTTTTTGGCTCAACGCCTAAAATGATCTGAAAAATTGAATGGACGGCATGGATTTAATACATACATCATGGGTAGGGCCCATTGTGGACCCACAGCTCTTCCCTTCTTTTTCTTTCAAACCGCGGCAGGCGCCCAAACGCCTGCCTTTTTTTTTTCTTTGGTGTGTATGCACGTGTGCATGTGTGAGCGTGTGGCTAACCAAATTGCCATACTTGAACAGTTTGGATGGCTACAACATTCTGGTGGGGCCCACTATCAATGGGTCCCACATAAAGCCTATAATAAATTATTTTATTATTATTATTTTTTTTTCATGCATCCATACCATTAATCACATCCTTATCATCATATCATCACAAGTATTAATTATTATTATTTATATGTACTCTCTTATGTATCCACACCATTGATCACATCATTATTCTCAAATCATTTCCACTAATAATCATACAAATAATAATAATAAAAAAAAAACAAACAAACCAAGAGTGGAGTGGGTGTACTCACCTTGATGAATTAGATGGATGGTTGAGATGGATGGAAGGGATGAAATTGATGGTTGAGATGGATGGAAGGTATGGGATTGATGGAGTTGATGGCCCACCAAGATCACTCCTCTCTCTCTCTCTCATGGAAAAATGGTGAAATGTTAAGGGATGGAGGGGTATTTATAAAGAAATGGATAAAATTTTGGTTAAGTTAAGCTAATGTGATTAATATTAGTTTAGGCTAGGATTATGGTACTTAATTCATGCTTTGCAATTAATGGTGGATTAAAGGAGCATGGGATGGCATGGTGTGGTGATGTCATGCATAGTGTATGGCATGGAGAAAGGTTGACTTTTATGCACATGAGAGAGAAGATGTATGGGTATGTGACATCACACACATGGGTAGAGATTCTCTCACCCATGTGTGGCATGTACATGTGTGCTTGACATGTGTTGTGCACATGTGTGGAATGAAATACATGGTGTCATGCGCACATGATACACTTATTATTCTTCACGGCGTATCTCACTAACGGAGTATCATACCGACACACAGGTGGTACCTCCACGATCGCGGCGATGGGGCGGTCGATATGAGATAGGTTTCAAGGTCTTGGGGTTCCGGTCAGTTGGGTGTGAACTATGAATGATCAATCCATGTCTAGCGAAGGGCTTCAATCATCATAAGCATGGAAAATAGTACCGACCAGGTGTTACACTCTCCACTCGATCTACTGCTCCTTCACTCTCTCTCTCTCTCTCTCTCTCTCTCTCCCTCTTTTATTTTCTTCTTTTCTTTGGTTTAGCACATCAAGGAGCATTCTGCAACATCAGGTATCTTCCTCTCTCTCTCTCTCTCTCTCCTTATCTATTCATATCAATTTGGGCATTTTTTTAGCATTTTTTTAGGAACAATCGAATCAGAGGTCCTTAATAAAAAATTTGATTGTGACGAGTTGATTCTGAAATCCCTAATTGGATTTTGAGATTTCCAATTCCTGATATGGGAATTCTAAAATCCTCAATTACCGTATTTGGGAATCAAAATCCCCAATTGTCGATTTTGGAATCAAAATCCGAAATCCCTAGTTTTCTAATTTCGGGATCAAAATCCGAAATCCCTAAATTTCTGATTTGGGGATCGTAAATCGAAATCCCTAAATTTTTGATTTAGGGATCATAATCTGAAATCCCTAATTTTCTAATTTGGGGATCAAAATCCTAAATCCCTAATTTTCTGATTTGGGGATTGAAATCCGAAATCCCTAATTTTCTGATTTGATCCTCCATACCTGATGCACAGTGGCTCTGATACCAACTGTGAGTTGGATGTGGAATTATAAGGACCCGAGATGGCATATTTAGGCTGGTTTTCATTGTCCCGAGAAAATCATATGTATTTAGGGTGATTTTCATTGATCCAAACCATTCATTCACATATATTTGGGCTGATTTTCATTGACCCAAACCATTTATGTGATTGAGCCCTATTCAATGTTCCAAACCATTCATATGAATAGCTTATTCTTAGTGATCGAAACACGTTCATATGGTTTGGGCTATTTTCATTGATTCAAGCCTAGTGATAACATCCATCATTCATTTGATTTGGCCCATGGTTAGTGATCCAAACCCTTCATATGTTGGGGCCATTTTCATTTATTCAAGCCCCCTATGTAGTGATTCATTTTGTTGATGATATACTTGCGCTGATTTTCATTGGTTCTACTGTGTTAACCATCCGATTAACAACCATCAATTGGCTAGCTAAATGAAAAACAGTCTGGGATCCAAATTCAGTGGTTGAGATGGAAGATTACTGTGGCATGACTTGAAGAAAGGCGATTTCTATCATCTAATGGCAACTCCAAAGTCCTTTCACTTATCATCTAAGTCTTGTCATCCATCAATATGTACGGTTCATCATGTGCTTTCTCACTTTTAGCTTCCTTTCTCCTTTAAATATGTGAACTCTAGTGTAGCCAATAAATCAAACCTTTGGAATTTGTACTTTCTATATCTAGTGACAAGCTCTGTTTCCCTATTAGATACATTTCATTGATGATCTTAGTAGATTTTCTTTTAGAAAGCGCTTTCATTTTTAACTCATTTTTCTTTTCTTGTTTTGTTGGTGGCTGTGTTTCAGGATTCAAGATTTGAAATGATGGCAATTGTTGTGGTAGGGAACAACCTCATATGTTTGTCTTTTCAGCTTTCAGACTTTTACTGCATGTCGTCTTTAATTAGTTGGGTTTCCGGTGGTGCTATGTAGCTTATAATTTTCTACGATCATTTCGAATTATCTGCCATAGTGTTCTTGCACCTGCAAGTTATGACAAAAATCTGGATTGCATGTGGTCGTACTACTGAAAAAGTCTTGAATTACTGAACAATCTTCTCCGTAACAATGCATCCGACCAGGTTTGTGGCTTTTAAAGATGCCTAGTCCCAATATGCTTCTGTGGTGATTACTTAAAACAATTTGTGCAGTGCAGATTTTACTGAAGGAAACTGTGGGATTCGAAGCGTTAATTTCAATTATGAAGCTTCAAAAAGGTAGTGCCTACAGTTTCACCCAGCAAAAGGTAAACCGCAACACATGTAACAGACTGTAACTTTGTTCTCTTTGCTATAGCTGAAAATTTTTAAGTTAATTTTTTCATTGATTAGCTGCAATCTTTTATACTTTATTATTATTATTATTATTAAATTTCTAATCAATATGCAATCTTTTATTGTTTGCTATTGTCATGGATATGCTTGGATACTTAGCTTACTTCTGACTTGTAACAGATCATTCTCCTTTCCCACAGTTTCCTGGAACTTGTAACAGATCATTCTTTAGTAAGAGTGTTGTCTCAACCCATCTAATGATTTTATTAACTTGACAGAATCCCAAATTGGCCCTAAATTCATGCAAACTATGGCACTTATCCCACTAATGCACATTCCTAAGCATTTGATATCATCCCACCAAGTTTGAGAAGCCCCTGCACTATGAATCAGATGGGACTGTTTATTAGTTTTTTTTTTTTAAAATAAAAATCAAATGCTGAGAATCTAAATTGACTAAAATAAAATCAAGGACCTGGTCACTAAGCACTCTGCACATGTTTGAGAATTCCAACATGCTAGCCTGGGGAACTAGTGCAGTCTTACAGATGTCAGAATAGGATTTATTCAGCTGCACCCAGATAACATATCAGAAGATCAACTTTTATATTTTGAATTTGAAGATGGTTGCTGGATACTTCAATCAAGATGGGAAAATACCTCTCCGATGGTTGTATCCTTCTTTGCCCTGCGAAAGAGCTTCACAGTAGAGCAAAGTATTATCTGCAGTGGAAACACATTCAGAATGATGAAGCTGCTTGCTTATGTTTCAATTTGATGCTTTTCATCATAGAAGACTTATGCGATTTGACAACACAGCTTCTATCTAGGTGTTGCTCCCGCTTCTAATCACACATCAGATTGTCACTCCCGCTCCTGCTTCCTACCTATTTATACTTATTTACATTAATAGATGCTACCCCACGCCTGCATCCAAATCTGTTGCTGCTTCACTTTACTATGCAATCAGTTTCTTCTTCAATTTTGGGATGATTTAGTTCTGATATCAGCAGTCCTATTGATTATTTATTTATTTGTTTGTTTATTGTTTTTGTTTCCAGATGAAAACGGCTGCAGATGTCTGTGTGCTTTATGATATGAACAGAAAAATCTCAGCTTGTGTTCTTTGTTCTGATTGATATTTCTTTTTTAAGCATCCTTGAAAAACTTTTGACCTTTTAGCCTCTTTGTTAGACATGTGCTATTTCTACCTTGTAGCAGCATGATGATGGCTGGGTTGGCACCATGCCAAGTAGGGTTGTCAAAGGTTTTGCCTGATGATCAGTGTCTTGTGCTTCATTCTAGTATGTCTCTCATGGATATCATTGGTCTTGAGTGCTGGTTTAGGAGAACCTCCAGAAAATCCTGATCCTAGGTCTAATAGTATTGATAAGAACTAACTAGTCAGGTTTCATTCAAATTAATCATTTTAACTGACTGTTTTTAGTATTTGATAAGTAAAAAAGCAGTAGGAGCTAGAACAATGTAGTAGCAATATAGACAAGAATATTTACTGATAAGTTTGTAGTGCCTGATTCCATGAGCTTTCATTATATCTTTCATTATAGGAAGATTTTGAATTGGGTGATTAGATTACTTGCTTGGATGTTAATTTGTTTGCTCTAGTATCTTTCATTATATCTTTAAATTGGATGATTTGTTTACTTGCATGCCGCATATACAACAACCATGTGTACTAATCAAAGTCATGTTGAATGAAGTTGCTAATCTTAATAAGCATTCCTTGCTATATATCCCAGTGCATCAATATGGTTTATTTTGCATAGTATTAAATAGAAGCGAATAAATAATATATTATGGTTCCTTTCAGTTTTGCCAATAATAAATCATTTGTTAATAATACTACAGAGTTTGCTTTTGGTCTTGCAATAAACTATATAGTGAAAGTCTTGTGGAATAGGTAATTCACATGCCTAGAAAATTCCTGATGTAGGTTTTTTTTTTTTTTTGGGTACCTAATATCTTATAATTTACGAAATATGGAATGATAAAGCTATGGAATGAATATTCCTGCTTGTTGCATTAGTTGTGCTGGTAGTTCTAGTGCTTCTTTTCTGTTGATTTTAGGGTGACACTGCATGATTTTTTATTTTTTATTTTTGGCCGTGAGAGATGATGCAAAGATGCTTGTGAAATAGTTGCATGAGGATCCCAAGTGAACTCCTACCCTTTGGAGAATATTGTGCATATCTTTGGCCCTCTGGGTCCTCTAAAAGTATTGCTTGATGATTAACCAATAGAATTAGAAAGGGCAAAGTTTTGGTGGGCCCAGGGATGGACACAAGGGATGTCCTTATTGTAAATCCTACCAATTCCAATCAAGTGGATCCTGATTAGACTTGACAAGTGGATCCTGATTACTCAGATCGTCTGGTCAGTGTGATTTCAAGCTATGATCCATCCACAATGGGGACCTTCATTTGTCATTATACATAATTCACAATAGCATGGCTTCTCAACTGCCAATTTCATTTCCTCAGGCGCATGCTTCATGAGGATATATAGCTGTTGCCATTGATTCCCGCTGCCATGGTGAACAGGCCAAAAATACAACCACATACAGAGATGTATGTAATCATTTGCAAGTATCTTGTGTTAGTTGAACATGGAGATTTTCTTTTCATGTAGTCCCAATCTTTTTAAAAATAAAAAAAAAATCAGTACTATGTGGTATTTTCATGCTTCCATTTAAAGCAGCTGGAACTAAAAATACAGTTATTTAGCAAGTATCATGTCTTAATAAAATAGTCAGTTTCAGTTGTTGATTGTTTCTGGAATTTGAATGCAGGCTGTTGTATCTTCTTGGAAGAATGGCGATACAATGCCTTAATATTTGATACAGCAATACTATGGCCTTTTGTTTTCTAGCGGATCATATGTGCATCCATTAAACCATCATCAAGATTCAAGCACCATTCTCAAAAGTTCTACTTTGATATCATTCTCATTGCCTTCATTATCTTGATTGTTGATTGCCAGATTGAGCTTGCAAAAATGTTGTTGGTAAAGGGACAAAGTCATCTGTTTGTACATTGGCCTGAACAAGGTGTTAATGATGAAGAAAAGAAAAGTTTCTTTGATAATTGGGCCATTGGATGTTCTTGATCCTTTGTGGGGTTTGTCTTGTTCTAGCAGTTTTGAAGATCTCTGCAAATGGATGGTTTGGATTCTCTGATGTTCTTTAAAGATTAAATATAGATGTATGTTGGTAGAATGTGGTGGCAATCAAATCTAAGGCAATTGGGGCATATTAGTTTGCTGTAAATTGGGCTGATCTATAGTTGTAGTTTCTCTTTTCTTTGGTTTTTCTTTTCATATAATTATTTTGGCTTTTGCCCTTTTGTTTATGGTTAATTCTGCATTGTGGCTCATCCATCAGCAAAAGAGTGACTATTTTACCTCCATTTGTTGCCATTCTGAGACGTTGGCGGCCACTTTTGGCAGGTATTCATGAGCTTGCTTCTTCAGATGATCTGAATCCCCTTGTTGTTGATGACCGTGCTTTGGCAGCAGATGCGCTGCCTCTTGAGGTGATTGAACTTCCACACTCCTATCTCTTTCCGATTCCATGGAAACTGTGAGTTGTATATACTCCCATTGAAGAGTTTTGTGATTGAATTTTGTACTCTCTTACAATTTTAATCCACTATCTTTCTTCCATGCCGTTTGTAATTGATCTTAACTGGATTAGTTGAGAGTTTTCACTGCAAAAATGCTAATAAGATTGATACTTTGTAAAGACATTTGATATAATTGATGTAATTAGTGTTTCTTCCTGGTGTTTGTGATGTCACTCTAGCGAAATCCATATCTAGATAATTAGATAATTAGATGTAGCTATGTTTGGTCATATATAGTATACTGGAGCTTGTCATGACTATTGTGCTTGTGAAAATTTCAGGGAATTCCACAAATTATTTTGTTGATGCTATACTATTTTATCAGTCCAACTATTTTTGTTTTTCCAGGTTCTATGTTGATTGTTAATTGATGAATTCTCCACTTCTAACTTAATAGGTTGCGGAGGGTACAAAAACAGCTAGTGCTTCACGTATAATTGGCGTAGATAACGACAGCAAGAATTTTGATGTTGGTATATTTTTAACTATTCTTAGCAATGAAATTTTGCTAATAGTTCCATAAATTTCTTTTATTGAGATAGCAGAATTATATATAAAAAAAAATCAAGTTCCAGAACTTGAGGCTATGTTTATGAGTATTTAACTAGTTTTTACTTTATTTTATGTGTTCAGCTTCAATCTATCATAGCCAATCTGAGAAACTCTGGAATAAAAACTAGTCCATTTGGGACAGTTCAAATGAAGCAACTTGTGGATGTTAAATTGAAATGTTTAGCTAATTTCTAAAGGCATGAGATCTTGTTTTTTAATATGTTCTTATATTTGTTTGTCCTTTAAAGAATTTGGAAAGATGGGTATTGATTTTTATTTATTATTATTTTTTTAATTTTTGAATTTTGAATAGGTTGGGCTATTGATTGTAGATGGGTACTACAATAGCTTGCTTACTCTATTTCACCACTAATGTAAGAAAGTGGAAATGACTAAATTGTAATCACTTTCCTTAACATTCAAAAATTGAGGGACTAGGCATATGAAAACCATAAAAAATTGTAAAAATCCCAAAATCATAATTTATCTTTCTCTGCTCTTGAAATTGCCATGTGCCAGCATATATGGTTCTGTTGGGCTTTTTTCCTCCCATGTTTAAGTGGGTAATGGTTTCCATTTCATCTGTTTTTCGCCATGGTTATAGATTTCATGGATTGATGGAGAGAAAATGGCATAACAGGACACATGTGCCAATTTGACACATTTGTATGGGATCCAGGACGTTCATCAGATGAGAAAAAAATAAAAGTCGGGTTCGCAATGCAGATCAAAGTACACAACATTGCAATGTTTTGGATGCTGGTCTATGCACCTCCACCTATTTTGGCTTTGATACACATACTCATGGGTAGTAGAGGTGCATGCTGGATGACTTGGATTAGTTGGACTTGGATGGTTAGTCATATTTACTTATGTTTGTGCTTGTTGCTTGATTCAATTTATTTTGTTTTCCAAGTTAATAAACTTTATTTTCTGAATAGAAGTTATAAGTTGTTGATGTAAATCAAGGCTGTCACAATTCTTATGGCTTATTTATTTATTTATTTATTTTTTATTTTAATTCTTAGACATGCTGTTTAAAATTATTCCTGCACCTTTGCCATGTTTTTATAGTTAAATTGGTTGAATGATCATAATCTTCCAACCAATGCCTACAAAAGTTAACAGTCCATATTAACCATGCTACAAATAGTCTGATCATTGATCTGACATCAATGATGTGGCTCTTATCCTTGATAGCCCATCTGTTTCAAAAACCACTTTGGTCGAATGATCCTAACTTACAATCAATAACTAAAAAATTGAACTTTCCATCATATGCGAAACTGATTTTGCCCTGGATTGAACCCACAGTGCATGCTAAACTGATTTTTCCCTGGATTGAACCTTTCAATCCAGACTATCCACGTAATCCTCTGCTACTGTGCTACATCTGAGTACTTTAGGTTGCAATTGCTAAGCTTGGTTAAATGCCTGAATGATTCCATGGGTACTGGCTATTGATATGATATCGTGTATTTTTGTTTTTGTTTTTATTATAATTTATTTCCTTTTTACACTAATAATAATAATAATAATAATAATAATAATAGTAACAACAACAACAACCCAAATCTTCATGCCTCTACTAATTCTGTTTGTTAAACAGGAATTTGGCAGGTCTATCTTGCAACTCTACTAATAGCCAAAGTGGAGGGTGTCATGCTTGAAGCTTCTTTTATGTCTGAACTGGCTTCTCGTTATTTGGGATCAATCGGGTTACTTGGAGAGTACTGTCCAACTTTGAGAAAAAAGTATAGGCCCTCTTCAAAAAGAGCACTTTTCTACCATATTAACCCAGGCATGACAAAAACCAAATTGCAGCAACACAAGACATAAAAAAGCTCCAATCGAGCCGATCATAAGCTTTCTCCAAGTCTAATTTCAACGGGATGTTACCCCCACAGACTTTCTTATTAAGGTAACATGAAATGGCCTGAGTTCAACAAAAATATATCCGTCAATCAGTAATGAGTATCATCCAAATATCCAATCAATCTAATTTTGGGTTCACGACTAGTTACAGTAATTCCCAGAGTCTAGACTATTTAACTTGACGTATGTGCTGCTGCATGTGAACGGATGTGATTCCACATACTTGTGAGCTTAACGTCTGTTTTATGTTTACTTCATGTGTTTTTAGACTTGTTTAGTCACATATGATAGTTGGCATCACAGCATGTATAATGTTTGATTATAGTAGCTTAATTTTTGTTTGTGCATGGAGAACTCATTGAGAAGCCAATATGTCTGGATCAGTTTGCAGTCATTCTATGATTTGAAGCTTAGATTGGATGAGTATAGTAATTTCACATCTTGAGTTTGAAATTTAATTGTGTTAATTATATTCTTATAAAGAGTTATCTATTTGGTATGACTTAAGGAAATTTAATTGAGAATTCTTGCCATATAATCTTTGGCCATCTTTTTTTTTTCCAGGCAATTGATTTATAATTTTTTCTTAACCGTCTTTTGTAGGACGTTGATTGACAGATTAGGAAATTCGATCTGTAAGATTTTTGGAGCATCTTCCATCTATGGCAGTGCCTATCAAATCAAAGTTTGGATTTTAGAAGTATAATCCCCACTTGTAACAAGCATCATCAAGATACTTGGACCGAATGCCCTAGGAACTTATACTCCCTGTTCTATCCATGAATAGTTTCTAAAGTTAGGTATATGCTTCAAATTCTTTTATAAATTTTGAGCAAGCAAACTCTAGCAAATTCTTTAATTACAATTTTCTTTTCCAGACATTTTTCTCACAACAGAGAGTGCGATGATCTGCACATGCAAAGTAACCAGAGAAAATGAAGAATGGTGGAATGGTGATGAAATGTTTGGATGATATCTTGTAATTGTAATAGGAGGGCATGGATATTTTGTTTCAGATATTTTGATATGTAACCATGTGTTAATATTTGTTATATGTTCTGTACTTTAATTCATAGAAACTGTTCATTTAAGGTTTGATTTATTTCACTATAGGCATTGTCTGCTTGTAATATGTTAGTTAAAAACTGAAATAGGAAGCAATTTCTTTACAGTATATGCCTCGGAGGGCTTCCATGAATTTTATTTATTGCCTATCATATGCTTAGAATAACTAAGAGTTTCCCTATATCTTATTGGGGTAAGCTAATATGGATTCAACACTGCCGTATCAGCTGATGTGAAACTGATTTTCTAAACCCCACTTAGCAGGCTACGCATTTATTATGGCTACGGTACCAATGGCTACGGTCGTACTGTGGGGTTAGTCATATTTAGCTACGGATTTTATTCGTAGCTTTTAACCATTTTTAACAAAACCTGACGATTTAGCGGCGTCCAGCACAACTGTCAGTAAAGGTCATGGCCGTCAGTAAAGCCTTTACCGACTGAGGCTTTACTGGCTGTTAGCTAATCGCAGGCAAAGGATATACCAACGGTTTTCTTGTCCTTTGCCGGCGGTTTTGACCGCCGGTAAAGGATAGTTTTCTTGTAGTGGAGGAAGCACGAGACATGTGCAGCTGAAGGAAAACAGCGGATCTCTACATCCACTGCAAAACCTCTCCTAGAATTTCAGCTTTTGGGCCAAGATTCCATGGCAAGTTCAATGGACGGAGGGGATTTCCTGTCTAGTTCCGATCTCGGGCCCCACCAATCATCAGCATAAGAAGGATGCGCAGGTTCCGTTCTGCTAACGTCCGAGAAATCTAGTACGTTGTGCACCAAAAACCGGCATCTGGGACCTGATCCGGACCGTCCAAAATCACGGGACATGAGTCCCGATTCAGCCCAAGACGTTGGATCAAGAAGACTTGATCATTGGGTCCCATAATAGCCACCACACGCAAGCGGTTTTCATGTTTTCTTGCGCAGGAACAGCAGTCCGGTTCTTTTGCAAGGTGGACTGCATAAATAAGGTCAGTGACCGACCTAGCTACTCGGATTGCTAATATAAAAGGAGGAGAAAGAGAGAGAATCAGAGGCCGTGGATGTGGAGCAAAGGAAGAGGAGAAGAAAGGGAGATAACGTGGAGCGGCTGTGAAGTTTTCTTCGCTGTCTTTGTTTCTTATTTATTTGTTTCTATTTTCTAAGAGGTTTTTAGTGCCATCATGTCTATGATGGGCTAAACCTCTTAGCCAGGCTAAAAGGTGAAGCTTGTAGCCTGATGGGGAGTTTTCCACAGTTTTAATTCATGTTTATAAACCCTCTTTGATTATAGTTTGATTATATGGAATGTTTTTAGTCTTTAATGGTTTATTGTGACTTAAATTACAATGGATCTGTGATGGCTCTAAGCATGTTCTATTCATTATAGGGATTATGAATTTAGGAATTCTATTATTCATCATCGTCTCCTCAGCATGGTTGGATGATAGAATCCTTCCTAACGTTCACAACTCTCTCGGATTGGATGTAGATTGGTTAAATTCTGTTGTTTTCTTTGTCTCATGAGCATGGTTTTGTGATAGAATCAATTCTAATTCTCATACCTATCTTCTATTGAAAACTAGATCAAAGGAAGTTCATATATGGATTTTAATGAATTATCTTCTAACTGGATAAAGATGAGACTCTAAATCTAGTTGTATTTATGAATTAAGCATAGTTCCCCCTGATCTCTACAAGTGGATCCTTGAAATCCCTAGTTTTCCACCTTTGAATTTTACAAGTTTTAGTTAAAGTGTTTCACCATTATTCTCTTAATTTCTCCTGATTTAGATTACATCTTCTTCTCATTATAGTTCTGGTTACTTTCAGATTATGTATAAAGTTCAGTCCCTATGGATTCGACCTCGGTCTTACCGAGGTTATTACTACAACGCAACCCTATACTTGGGGTGTGAACAGACTCCACAATATTTGACAGACATATCCACATCGTTCATGCATTTTTTTATCTTAAGAATAACAATCCGATGATGACCTGCCATGGATGACTGTGTCATCTTCTCTATTAGCCGGGAGAACCCATCACCTTCTAGTGGGCCCCATCTCCTAATCTGAGACATCCATTCTATGATCTATGATGCCCAGAACCCATCTATAACGTCAGATTTTCACCATACAATCAATGGCCATGATTATCATATTAAAACACTTGCGAGTTAAAACACTAACCCGTAACTAATCCAACGATTAGTTGAGAAAGAAGCATCTAGAAGTAGGCTAATATAGCCTATAAGAGGTTGCCTTTTAGGGCGACCATTTCCGAAAATAGAAAGTTAGAAAGAGGAAAGAAAAAGCGCTGTTTTTGGAGCCGCACCATGCCGAGTCCACTTGTCTGAGTCTGTGAGAGACAAGGCAAGTTACATCAAGTCCAATTGCTCCACAATATAGCAGAAGATGGAAGAAAAGAAGGAGAAGCAAGAAGAAGAGAGTGAGAGACAAAGAAATCTCTCTTCACTACCGGTTCCCACAGCTGAGTCTATTACTCGCCATCCAACTCAAGCTGAGTCTGAGTTCACCCAGATCAGAGTGTTGGCCATTGCTGTTCTAGGGCTCTGGAAAAGATAGAAGAAAAAAAAGAAAAAAAAACGGGGGAGGAATGAAAGAAGATGGAGGGAAAGATTTATGATGAAATTTTGATTGGGCTGCTTTCGAGTCGGCTGCATCAACACACTGGGTCATGGACTTTGGTTGGGGTTGCCAGTTCGAATAGAGAAGAAATGGAGAGAAGGTAGAAGGAAGGAAAGAAGAAAAATGGGAGTTGAGTTTTGAACCGAGTACAATCGATTCACTCTCGGGGATGACTAAACTGCTGTGTCGATACCGAGTTCTAAGTTGAGGTTGGGTACGTTCCCATCTAGGCTCTGTTAGATGTTCCAAAATAATAAAGAAGAAGGATAGGAGAGAAAGAAGAAAGAAAGAAAGAAGCAGTGAAAAGAGTTGGTGCTGCTAGGCCGCTGAGTTAACTCAGTCTAGCCTGAATTGAGTCCTAAGTTGAGTGGTAGTAGAGTATAAGTGTTGTCAGGCAAGGTAGCAGAAAGAGAAAGATGAAGAAAGAGGAGGAGAAGATTTGGGGGAGAGATACTGCAACTAGTTCAATTGGTGTCACTGAGTTAACTCAGTGAGTTTCATCGAGTTCTGCCTGACTCTTAACTTTTAGGGACGTTTCATCTAGCGACTCAGGGAGGTCTTACTAGAGGGATCTCGGCTTCACCAGGTTAAAGAGAACTCATTCGAGTTATGTCAATCTGATTCGCCACCTCCTTGCATTGAGTCAACTGAGTTTAGTCGAGCCATCGACTAGGTGAGTCACTTTCTCTAATGCATTCCACTGAAGTTTAAATCAATCTTAATCTAAACTTATTGATCCTCTTAAATCTCAATTGATATGTAGAAAATTTGACTTTCCCAATCACTTCATTTGGTTTCGCCTCAATTTGGCTCAAGTTAAAACCAAGACGAATCAGTCTGGCGAGGTGAGTCTATCCCTCAAGTTCATTATTAGAAATTGGATTAGAGATTAACTGAGGTTTAATCAATTTTGATCACTAATATAGGGAATTGGAATCTTCAATAATCCACACTCACACTCGAATACAAGATAAGCCGAATTAGGTGATCCGATCTAGAGATGAGGATCACCCTTCAAGCTTGTTTACATCTTGATAGTTAGCGTAGTTCATTTATTTCATATATTTCCTAACATGATACTCAGTGAAATTGATGATAAATGCTAGCTTTTATCTAAGTAATTCTTCATGAAGATTGATCGTTGGATTTACATTCAAATATGAATATGCGATGGTCTCAAATATCTCACTTTATATGTGTATATGCTTTTGATATTGTGTGTGGCTTGTTTGACCACTTGTGATTACTTTACGGTGCATTTGGAGGTCCTCGAACTAGTGACCATTCTATCTAATAAATTAAATCAAAGTTTATTTTGGACTTACCATTTAAGGAATTGTTGTGCCTTTGTGGCTTTTGGAGTTAATGCCTTTCATCATATCTTGGAATGGACTATTTGCCCTATGTGGCTTTGATTGTATGTTTGGCCCTTGTAGCTTAATGGAATAATTGCCTTAAGTGGCTTTAATGAATGATTGTTGTATAACCTCATGATGGTAAGTTCTACTTGTTTAATTAGTATTGGCCACTAGTTGAGGAGATTACCTTTAAACATCATATTTGTTAGTCTCATGAGCCAGGGATGGTGGAATGGGACACTTTGCCTGAGTTATTGGCCTATACTGGGTGACAAACCCCCCATAGTGACCTTTGATCTTTCTAAAAATGGCTGTTTAGAATTGGAATAATAATGGTTGGGCTAATCATGCATTTTCATGGCATACGGACTTTACTAGGTGGTCGATGTAAGACACGGAGTTTCTTGGGTTACTATGAGTTGTACCATAGAGTATTTTACCAGGTGATCCTAAATTAATGTCACATGCATTCTTACCACCATGGGTGTCCTTGTTGCATGGACTTTTTCGGGTGTCTAGTCCTCCTTAGGGCGTACCTTTGAGTACTTTTATGGGAGACCAGTTCACCTTGGGTGTCCTCGTTGCATGGTCCTCTTCGGATGGCTAGTTCCCCTTAGCGCAACCTTTGAGTACTTTTCCCGGTGGCTAGTTTTCCTTGGGTGACCTTTTGCCAGCTGGTGTGTATCCCCGGGTCTGTGAATATACAATATTATCTTGTGTAATTTATTTAATGAATGTGTATCTGATAAACCTTATATGACTTCCATGATAATCATTGTGTAATATTTTTTATACAGTCTCTGATAACTATGCTTAATTATCTTGATGATACGATAAATCTTGGGGGTTATACTTCACTGGGGATAGCCATTGATGCTATCAAACCATAATCAGTGTGCGTGATTATGCAGGAAACGCAGAGGATGCGCATGCTGGTGATTGTGTGGAATAGGAGGAGTTAGATGAACTTGCGACCTTCTATTCCTAATTTCATTTGTGTTTACATTTGCACTGTCATGTTTTGTAAAAAGTTAAGACATTGGTTTGTGTAAGTTCTCAGGTACCACTTGAAATTTTGGTTTTGTATATTTGGACTCCCTTTTATACTTGATTTATTTGTATTCCGTCAGTTTACCAACTTTGATAAAGAAAAAATGTATGTAGAATTTCGGTATCTGAAAAGGCCAAGCTATATGTCCTAGAGGGGGGGTGAATAGGATAATGCCAAATAAAAACTTATAACAGCGGAATAATAAAGAATATGATAGCCAAAGTGAATAACAATGCAGTAAATTAAAATGACCTCAAAATTCAGATCTTGAGAGGTTGATACAAACGTTGTTCTAAGGACAACCTTACACCAAAAATAGAGTTTATGGTAGGACAACCTTATTTCTAGAAAGATCTTTGTATCAAGTCTCAAATCGAAGAGGAATACAAAAATAAATATAAACTGAATTGAAATAACTTGTAATAAAAAATGTATTGTTCTAGGGACAGCCATACACCATAAAAATGGCAGGGCAACCTTGCTGGAACAACTTTCAAATGAAATTGAAATTCAAGCTGATAAAGGAATAGCTAAAAATAAATTCTAAACTATTACAACATTCTCACAAAGCTTGAATTAAATGATTACAACATTCACCACCATACATACAACCCACTAAAGAATAATTAAAGAATAGAAGTATAAACCATTCAACCACAACACAAGGGTTTATAGTGGTTCGCTTGTGTGTTCACCAACTATTAAACAACAGCCACACAAAAAGCTACTCCACTCCTAATATCCTCACACAGGGGATATTAGCATTTACTAACAAATAGGTTTTCCCAGGTTCACCCAAAACCCTTACAATTGTGTCTTTGTATGTGGGCTTACACAATTAAAAAACCCCACTTCTGAGTTTTCCTAGCTCTCCTCAGATAACCAATATAACAAGATTTTTCTGGCAAATCTTGAAAGAAACCAAAATAATAGAAAGGAATTTACAATATGTAAAATACCTGAATATCTTCTTCGTTGTAGCAGCCCAGTAGAACCAAATCAAAGTAGATGATTGAATGTCCAAGTTAAATGTCCAGTACTCGATTACAATGGTTCTAGTTCTAATAGATTTTAAATTAAACCAAATAGGGCTTGCCTTAATTGATTTTGATTCCAAAGAAAGGGAATAACAATTCCTCTTTTCAAATCAGATTGGAATAGCAGAAAAAAAATCAATTAAAATAAAGCTAAGGAAAGAGAATATTAAATAAGCATACTTAGCTTAGATGGAGCACAGAATTATCTCTCAGAAGTTCGACGAAGATTGGCTTGAATACTTTAATTAATTCGATGATTTCTTCTGAGATTCGTGTACTATTTATAAGTGAGAAGATCGGGTCTTCGACTGGTCTAGAGTGCTCTACGACTAGTCGAAGCCATAACAGATATTTGAAAGATTAGGTGGGATAAGCTTTGACCGGTCTACGACTGGTCGAAGCTTTCCTACGACTGGTCGTAGGTTTCCTTTGACTGGTCGTAGGTCTTGTAAACCATTGCTGGACTTCGAGTCGAAGGTTTTACGACTGGTCGAAGATCAGTCGACACTGTTCCTACGACTGGTCGAACAATTTCCTGAACTAGTCGAAGGCTAACAGATTTTATCCGAAATTTGTAACAAACTCACGACTGGTCGAAGATTTTCTTAGACTGGTCGAAGCAAGTCTAGGACTAGTCGAAGAACAGACCAATCACATGTAAAATAACATTCGGTTTATGTATCCGAAATGACCTATTTCTAAGGTCAACCTATAGTCAATCAAACCTTAACCATGAAGTATGGACATTGAAACATTCGGAACTTGAGACCTTGAAGTATGAGCCTTGAAGTCTTGATGTAGATCAAACCTTGATGTAGCTCAATCTTGAAAGTGTACAAACTGCCTTGAACTCTTCTTGAAGTCTTGCAGCTTGAGTCTTGTCTTATGAGCAGTTCTTTCATTCAAGATCTTGAGTCTTGTCTTGTGAGTGAGCTTAGCTTGTTCATGAATGTTGATCCTTGAAAGAGCTTCACTTAAGCAAGTTATATATAACATAACAGTGATTTTGTCATCACAAATTTGACAACAGATAGGGATATAAACTATAGCACTTACAATCTCCCCCTTTGTCAAATTAGTGACAAAACACATAATCAAGATAAACAGGAGTAAAACTACTGGTTAATACCTGCAAATCAACATTCAACCAGTTTCATTCAACAAGATCAAACATATACTCCCCTTGACTCCATACTCCCCCTGAGTAACATAACCAATGCTACTCCTCTCATAATCACATTAAGATCAAACCATTGTCCCCCTTTTTGTCACAATATGACAAATGAGAACTAAATAAAGGAAGTCATGAGAGGAAACATGAGGAAGTAAGAGAGTATAGCAAAAGATTCATAGAGATACTCAAGATAGCATCACATATATCCAGCATAAATATTACATCAAGAACAAATATCCAGCATAAAATCCAACTCAAACTCAAGTAAACAAGTGCTAAGTAAAACAACTGGTTAATACCTGCAAATCAATATTCAATATTCAACATTCAACCAGTTTCATTCAACCAAGAATAGAAGGATCAAGTTGGTGCATGCCTTTGTTCAAGTGCCTTAGATATTTGCGCATGTATTTAAATTACAAATCATGAGCAACAGACATGTTTTCCAACTTAACATTTATATTCCCAACTTTACCTTCTAATGCACTCAGACGTGCATCAAATGAAGAAGGCTCATAATCTATCATTTGCTGAGTCAGAATCCAGTTCCTCAAAATGTCATCCATATTAATGTCAACACCAGCTTCTTCAGGACCACCACCACCACCACCTTGTTCAGGAAGCAGATCCAACTTCACCTTATTAATATTTGTATTGTTGAAGATCAGATGATGGATAGGTGCTTCATCAACAGGCATATCGACTAACATATGAATAGCCAATACAGTCATAAAATAGGCAAAAGGAATGTCACTATGACCAGGATGGAGTCGAAACTGAAGAATGAAATGACAGATTAAGGATGACAAACAAATCTGAGTACCATTTGAGATAGCATGAATAACACGAACCATAAATGAAGTCAAGTCAGATTTATTACCCGAACGAGGATACAGATTAGACACAAAGATTCAGTGGAGAATTCTGTATTTGGGTAACAAATACCTTGCGGGGAGCGCATTCCCTTTTTGAGTCCATTGAACATCCATGTTGCATAAGTCTCTAGTTAGCATGCGTTTTTCAGCCATTGAGGGTTTATCAGTTAAATTATGGATAGGAATACCCTCATCATTCACAGGAATTTCCATAAGGGCTGAAATTAAATGATGATTAACGTCAAAAGGCCCTTCTCTAGTAGAAATTTGAAAAGTTAAATTATCCTGTGAAAATGCACTAATACATGTAAACATGGATTGGGCAATGGACCGGTATGCAGGCCCACCCCAATGCAATAAGTTAACCCAACCTACAGCTTCAAGTATAGGAAGGATGTCAAAAGGAGCAATGTGATTGACATCAACAGGATGTTCAACGATAACATTACGAGATCTAATGTCCCTAACATATGATGGATCATCATTAGGAATAAGAAGATGATGCTTAGAGATAGCGGTCGATCTGGAGGAAGAAGAAGGACCACGTGAAGTAGTTTTTTTACCTCTAGAAGCCATTTGCAACAAGGATTTCAAGAAAATAGGAAGTTGCAAAGGATTGAGAAGTGGGTTTGCTCAAAACAGATTTTTCAAAATCTAAACCCCAAATCTCAAAGATTTTCAAAATAGAAAGCTTCAAGAGAGAAAAGGAAACAATCTTGACACAAATCTTCAAGAAAAACAGGATTTGGAACACTAACCTTGAAGGACTTGAAGGATGGGTTCGACGAGTCGAAGTTTGGCTCCAAGGAGAAGAAAGAAGAAATGAGGAAGAAGGTGAAAAATCCCCAATTTGAAGTGAAACCCGTGTTCCACGACTGGTCGTGGGTATCTACGACCGGTCGTAGTACGACTGGTTGTGTATACTCACGACTGGTCGAATAAACCCCAAAAAATTCAATTTTCTAGCAATTTAAACAAAAATTGGAATTCAATCTAGCAAATATATACACTATAATACAAGAAGGCATAAATTATCAATTTAAAATGCACATGCCAAGATCAAATTTCATCTTTTTGAACCTGCTTTTATCAAGAGGTTTTGTGAAAATATCAGCACGTTGATCTTCAGTAGGAATATATTCTAGAGATATAACTTTTTCTTCTACTAATTCCCTTATATAATGAAATCTAATGTCAATATGCTTAGTACGAGAATGCTGAATAGGATTTTTTGAAATATTTATCGCACTGGAATTATCACAATGTAATAACATAGAATCCTGTTTAATTCCATAATCACTTAGCATTCGTTGCATCCAAACAAGCTGTGTACATGCATTACCAGCTGCGATAACTCCAGTTGTTGAAAGTGATATAGAATTTTGTTTCTTACTAAACCAGAAACTAGGCAATTTCCAATAAAAACAACCACCACCGGTTGATTTTCTATCATCTAGATTACTAGCCCAATCAGCATCCGAGTACCCAACTAATTGGACATTGGTTTCATGAGGATACCAGAGGCCGAGATTTACAATATTTGCGACATATCTAATAATTCGCTTGATAGCAATCAAGTGAGATTCTTTTGGATCGATTGATATCTTGCGTAAATACCAACACTTAGTGAAATATCAGGTCTACTAGCAGTTAAATATAACAAACTACCAATCATACTCCGATAAAGTTTTGAGTCAACATTTTTACCATTAGAGTCTTTTGATAGTTTCAGGGTAGTACTCATAGGAGTATCGAAATTCTTGTCATTCTCAAATCCAAATCTCTTG
Source organism: Magnolia sinica (assembly GCF_029962835.1). NCBI lineage: Eukaryota > Viridiplantae > Streptophyta > Magnoliopsida > Magnoliales > Magnoliaceae > Magnolia > Magnolia sinica. The sequence continues at coordinate 52,501,180 of NC_080573.1, forward strand.
ATTAGATTCAAGGCATACTTAGATTGAGAAATGAATATTCCTTCAGGTTGTTGCTTTACTTGCAATCCAAGGAAATAAGTCAATTCCCCAACCATGCTCATTTCAAACTGTGATTTCATCAAATCTGCAAACTCAGTAGTCAAGTCAGTACAAGTTGATCCATAAATAATATCATCAACATAAATCTGCACCATTAAGATATGATCATTATGTTTCTTAACAAACAGAGTTTTATCAACAGATCCCATTTGAAAATTATGACTTAAAAGAAATTTCGTTAGTTTCTCATACCATGCCCTAGGTGCTTGTTTTAATCTATAAAGTGCCTTTTTAAGCCGATATACATGATCAGTATTTTTAGAATCTTCAAATCCCATTGGCTGTTCAACATAGACTTCTTCATGTAAATCGCCATTTAGAAAAGCACTTTTCACATCCATCTGATAGATCTTTATCTTTCTAAAACATGCAATGGATATAAATAGTCTGATAGATTCAAGACGTGCTACTGGTGCAAAGGTTTCATCGAAATCAATCCCTTCAATTTGAGTATAACCTTGTACCACCAGTCTAGCCTTGTTTCTAATTATATTTCCACATTCGTCAGACTTATTTTTGAAAATCCATTTTGTTCCAATGATGTGTTTATCTTTAGGTCTTGGTACGAGATACCAAACATCATTTCTTATGAATTGGTTGAGTTCATCTTGCATTGCAACAATCCAGTTCTCATCAGCCAGAGCTTCTTTTACGTTAGATGGTTCAATTTGGGATGTAAAACATACATAATTACATATATCCTCAAGTTGTCTACAGGTGCGAACACCGGTGAGAGGGTTTCCAAGAATTTGTGTGGTTGGATGATCTTTAACAGTCCTCAACTCAGAATCAATCTGATTCGATGAAGTATCGGGTTTATCAATGATTAGTACTTCATCATTATCTGAATTAGAAATTGGTGTGTTTAAGTGATCATCAATGACAACATTAATGGATTCTTGAATCACACCAGTCCTTTTGTTCAGGACTCTATAAGCTCGATTGTTTAAAGAATATCCTAGAAAAAGACATTCATCACTCTTCGTATCGAACTTTTCCAAATTTTCACGATCACGTAAAATATAGCACTTGCTGCCAAAAACTCGAAAGTATTTAACAGTAGGCTTTTTATTGAACCACAATTCGTAAGCCATTTTATTATTATCTTTTCTAGTGTAGACTCGGTTAATAATATAGCAAGCTGTGTTGACTGCTTCAACCTAAAGATATTTAGAGAGCTTCATGCTATTCAATATGACATTAGCCATTTCTTGAAGCACCCTATTCTTTCTTTCAACAATTCCATTTTGTTGTGGAGTTTTGGGAGCAGAGAATTCATGTAATATTCCTTGGTCGGTACAGAACTTCTCAAAATTGCTATTCTCAAATTCAAATCCATGATCACTACTAATTTTACTGATTTGAGAAAATTTTTCAGTTTGAATCCTTTTGAGAACTTTTCTTACTTCTTCAAGGGTTTCAGATTTATCCCTTAAGAAGGCTACCCAAGTAAATCTGGTAAAGTCATCAACTATTACCAGGATATACTTTTTACCACCACGACTTTTTGTTCTGGTAGGTCCTATCAGATCCATGTGGAGAAGTTCGAGTGGTCTTGATGTGGTATTTGAATTCACCTTTTTGTGTGAATTCCTTGTTTGTTTGCCTATCTGGCACTCACCACATATTTTATCTAATTTCTGAAGTTTGGGTAAACCTCTTACAAGTTCTCGTTTGCTCAATCGATATAAATTTCGATAATGTACATGTCCAAGACGTTTGTGCCATAAATCAGTCTCGTCTGTATGGACCATGTAACATGTTTGATTAGATGATCTGGATTCACTAATAATATAGCAATTTTCAGACGTTCTACGTCCAGTTAATATTACGGAACCCTTAATGTTTAGTATTTCACAGCTTTGATTAGAAAACCGAACATTATGGTTATTATCACATATTTGTGATATACTAAGCAAGTTGTGCTTTAGGCCTTCAACGTATAAAACATTTTTAAACACAGGAAGATTAAAAAGTTGAACCGTACCTTGGCCTATAATCTTGCAGTTGCTACCATCACCAAATGTGACTGAGCCATCAATCATATCTTTCAGATCGGTGAATAAAGCTTTGTCACCTGTCATATGCCTGGAGCATCCACTGTCTAGGTACCACTTTGAATGACTTGTTGCTTTGAAAGCAGTGTGAGCAACCAAGCAGGTGACTTTAGGAACCCATTTCATAACTGTTTTAGGTTTAGGAACATAGTTGGTCTTCTTTTCTGTACATTTGTAGTAATGACCTATAGAGTTAGATTTTAAGAGCTCCTTGAGTAAATCAACTATCTTTTCAGCTAGAGGATTTCGTTTCTGATTAAAGTTGACATGGCTACTTCTAGGTTTTTGAAAAGTTTTTGAATTTCTATAAAAATCTTGATAAGTACTTTTCCCTTTTGAGTTTGAGGACTCTCCTTTAACAAACATAGGAGGAGTATACTTTTGTTTAGGAGGTAAATTTTTATCATAGCCCAACCCGGATCGATCACCACATTTTCTTAATCCGGATAAAAGTTTCTTTAACTTTGGATCACCTTGGGCATATTTCCATGTGTCCTTTAGACTCAGAAGAGAAGATACTTCAGTTTTAAGATTCTCAATTTCAGATTTTAAATCAACAATTAGTGAGTTTTTGAATTCCAAATTGCATTTTGATTTTTCAAAACAATCTGAAATATGTGATTTTTCTAAGACAAGTGATTCAAAACAATTTTGAGTTTAGAAAACTTTTCTTTTTGAAGTTTAAGTTTGACAGCAATTTTACAACTTTCCTTATAAAGGGCATTGTAAGCGTCTTGAAGATCATCTTCATTTTCACATTCACTATTCAGATTTTCTTCACTTGTAGAGTCATTATCTGAAAATGTGAATTTGGCTAGAGTCATAAGAGCTTTAACCTCATTGCCCGACTCGGTTTTAGAATCTTCTGATTCAGAAGAACCTTCAGAATCAGATGATTCATCCCATGTAGCCAACATACCCTTCTTCTTGGGTTTGTCCCTTTTAGGACATCTATTTGCTAAGTGCCCATATTCTAGACAGTTGTAACATTGACTATCTTTCAAAAATTTTCGAGATTTGGGTCTAAACTTCTTTTTGTCATTTGATTTTTGAAAATCAACCCTTTTCTTGCTTTTGAAAATCTTGTAAAATTTTTTAGCTAAAAGAGCCATATCATCTTCTGAATCAGAATTTTCTTCTGAATTACATTTAGAAGATTTTAGTGCGATAGATTTTCCTTTAGGAGCTTTAAAGTTTAACTCGTAGGTTTGTAGTGAACCAACTAGTTCTTCTACCCTCATATTATCCGTATCACGAAGTTCCTAGATCGCGGTTACTTTAGAATTGAACCGTTCAGGAAGTGAGCGTAGTATTTTTGCACACACTTTACTTTCTGGGATTTTATCACCAAGACCCCACATTGAGTTTACAATGTCATTCAATCTAGTGTAAAAGTCCATAAACATTTCATTTTCCTCCATATGAATTTCTTCAAATCTGGTTGTGAGGAGTTGGACTTTAGATTTTTTGACAATTGTAGTACCCTCGTGTGTCATTTCTAATATATCCCAAGCTTGCTTTGCAGTATCACAAGAAATGATTCTTTTGAACTCATCCGGTGATAGTGCGCAAGTAATTGCATTTAGTGCTTTAGCATTTGCACTACTCTCACTTTTCTGAAGAGTGGTCCATTGGTAATATGGTGTTACTTTCATTGATTTTAAACCATCAACCCTAGTAACTTCTATGATAGGAGGATTCCATTCAGTCACTGTGGCTTGCCACACATTTTCATCCATTGATTTGAGGAAGATCCTCATTCTGGCTTTCCAATAAGCATAGTTGGAGCCATCAAAGGGTGGAGGCCTTGTGACTGAAAGGCTATCAAAATTTGACATCTTAAATAGCTTAAATCGTTAGCTCAGGAATTAAATCCAAGAATAAAAAAGAGCTATTAGGCTCTGATACCACTTGAAAAGGCCAAGCTATATGTCCTAGAGGGGGGGTGAATAGGACAATGCCAAATAAAAACTTATAACAGCGGAATAATAAAGAATATGATAGCCAAAGTGAATAACAATGCAGTAAATTAAAATGACCTCAAAATTCAGATCTTGAGAGGTTGATACAAACGTTGTTCTAAGGACAACCTTACACCAAAAGTAGAGTTTATGGTAGGACAACCTTATTTCTAGAAAGATCTTTGTATCAAGTCTCAAATCGAAGAGGAATACAAAAATATATATAAACTGAATTGAAATAACTTGTAATAAAAAATGTATTGTTCTAGGGACAGCCATACACCATAAAAATGGCAGGGCAACCTTGCTGGAACAACTTTCAAATGAAATTGAAATTCAAGCTGATAAAGGAATAGCTGAAAATAAATTCTAAACTATTACAACATTCTCACAAAGCTTGAATTAAATGATTACAACATTCACCACCATACATACAACCCACAAAAGAATAATTAAAGAATAGAAGTATAAACGATTCAACCATAACACAAGGGTTTATAGTGGTTTGGCTGTGTGTTCACCAACTGTTAAACAACAGCCACACAAAAAGCTACTCCACTCCTAATATCCTCACACAGGGAATATTAGCGTTTACTAACAAATAGGTTTTCCCAGGTTCACCCAAAACCCTTATAATTGTGTCTTTGTATGTGGGCTTACACAATTAAAAAACCCCACTTCTGAGTTTTCCTGGCTCTCCTCAGATAACCAATATAACAAGATTTTTCTGGCAAATCTTGAAAGAAACCAAAATAATAGAAAGGAATTTACAATATGTAAAATACCTGAATATCTTCTTCGTTGTAGCAGCCCGGTAGAACCAAATCAAAGTAGATGATTGAATGTCCAAGTTCAATGTCCAGTACTCGATTACAATGGTTCTAGTTCTAATAGATTTTAAATTAAACCAAATAGGGCTTGCCTTAATTGACTTTGATTCCAAAGAAAGGGAATAACAATTCCTCTTTTCAAATCAGATTGGAATAGCAGAAAAAAAATCAATTAAAATAAAACTAAGGAAAGAGAATATTAAATAAGCATACTTAGCTTAGATGGAGCACAGAATTATCTCTCAGAAGTTCGACGAAGATTGGCTTGAATACTTTAATTAATTCGATGCTTTCTTCTGAGATTCGTGCACTATTTATAAGTGAGAAGATCGGGTCTTCGACTGGTCTAGAGTGCTCTGCGACTAGTCGAAGCCATAACAGATATTTGAAAGATTAGGCGGGATAAGCTTTGACCGGTCTACGACTGGTCGAAGCTTTCCTACGACTGGTCATAGGTCACCTACGACTGGTCGTAGGTTTCCTTCGACTGGTCGTAGGTCCTGTAAACCATTGCTGGACTTCGAGTCAAAGGTTTTACGACTGGTCGAAGATCAGTCGACACTGTTCGTACGACTGGTCGAACAATTTCCTGGACTAGTCGAAGGCTAACAGATTTTATCCGGAATTTGTAACAAACTCACGACTGGTCAAAGATTTTCTTAGACTGGTCGAAGCAAGTCTAGGACTAGTCGAAGAAGGCCTAGGACTAGTCAAAGAACAGACCAATCACATGTAAAATAACATTCGGTTTATGTATCCGAAATGACCTACTTCTAAGGTCAACCTATGGTCAATCAAACCTTAACCATGAAGTATGGACATTGAAACATTCGGAACTTGAGACCTTGAAGTATGAGCCTTGAAGTCTTGATGTAGATCAAACCTTGATGTAGCTCAATCTTGAAAGTGTACAAACTGCCTTGAACTCTTCTTGAAGTCTTGCAGCTTGAGTCTTGTCTTGTGAGCAGTTCTTTCATTCAAGATCTTGAGTCTTGTCTTGTGAGTGAGCTTAGCTTGTTCATGAATGTTGATCCTTGAAAGAGCTTCACTTAAGCAAGTTATATATAACATAACAGTGATTTTGTCATCACAAATTTGACAACAGACAGGGATATAAACTATAGCACTTACAGTATCTTTAAAGGTTAACACTTGAGTTTTTAAAAAACGAGTAGTATACTCAGGTTTCGGGAACCGGGGTGTTACACTCTCTCTAATAAAATCCCTGTATTACCGAAAACCAAGCCCAACTCAGACTGATCACAACCAGTAAGGTCGAGACTCAACTCTATTGAGTTCGAGAGAGTTAGTGACTCAGCTCGAGTTGAGCTAGTGCAGCAACGCACTCTCTCTCTCTCTCTCTCATTCTTCCTTTGATTCCCTCTCCCTTTAACTCTTCTCATTGCTCTCCAACCCTCACTGCACTAGAGTCGGACTTGCCTTAGTGTGCCACAGAACTCTACCCAACTTGGACCGGGCTGTGGCCGTTTATGATCACCCGGCAAAAGGCATGAATGGACACTACCTTGATTGGAGTTTCATCACAACAACCCAAATCAGCTCTGAGATGATTAGTTGTGATCAGATGAGGTTCAGAAGGCCCACCTGATGGACATTTAGTGGCCACCCAGCTTAATGGTGGTTGCTTTCCGACAAGAAAGGAGGTGAGCTTTAATGGCAGCTTCCAGACAGTGGTGTTTCTCTTCAATCTGGTTTTCATGAACAGTTTGAATTAGCTTCAAGGAGCTCGTGGAGTAGAGAAATTGAAGGTTAGGGAGGGTTAGGTCGATGGGTTATGTGCTTGAAGGTTGGCGACGTGTTTTCTCAAGTTTCTTTGCAGTGGACGAGAAAGAGGCATTTATGCTTCCTCCTTATAGAAAGTCCTGACTCTCCTAGCCTGTTGGATGAGAAATCAATGGTATGGATCGATTTATTTGCAACCGCTTCCGTATGCAGTCGACAGAGTGAAACTAGCCGTTGGTTTTTCTTTCTCTGGTATTAAGGGAGCCCCAAACCAGGGTGAAGCAAGGGCTGAGATCTGTCTAAATGGATGGCTAGGATGGACCGATGCCAGGGAACGTGGATTGCCAGCCTGTCACATGGGAGAAATGGAAATTTCCATTTTCGAAAATTCTGAACCACGTGTCACCCTCCCTTACACCTGTTGCTATATCCATGCACGCATACATGAATGTGAACGGATGGCATGGTTTTGGTCAGATTGAGCTTCCCAACATGACGGATGGTTCTGATCATCCAGCTGGAAGATCATGGTAGGTCATAGATGTTGTAAACGAACGTCTCCCATTCGAACTAGCGGGAAACCGAAAAGGGAAGAAGGAAATTTCCTTCTTCAGAAATGTCGAGTCAAACTGTTTTGACTGAGGTTTCCTGGTTCGGTGCCCCTCAGGTGCACACCCTGTTGTGCACGCGTGGTCCGAAAGTGGGGTCCACAAGATTGTTTGGTGCAATCCACATCATCCATTCATTTCTTCTCACCTAGATAAGGCATCAATTCATTTATCAGACGATTCTCATGCTTAGGCGGGCCTCACTGAGTGAATTTTATCTTATTTTGTTGCTTCATACTGATCCCACTGTTGGGTTAATTCTAATTCGATTTTTAAGGGTAAAAAAGGGTCCCAAGAATTTATTCCAACGACCGAGACTACCTATCCCACGAATTTAGAATATTAAATGTTATTATTAGAATAAGTTTCAACATTTACTGTTGTTCTTATTATTATTATTTTAAATTGAAATTGCATGGCCTACCTCTAATTGGAAGTATTTCACTAGGTAAGTGGACCACTTGGAGTCCCATACCTCATCCTTCAACTAATTTTAACAGTTAAGTGAGCCACACCAAGTGAACGATCCACTTATCAACTCTCCACATCCTAATGATTCAAATAATTTAACTATTGAATTGACTCATCTTTAGTTATTAATAGTCTTAGGGAACCTAAGAAATATTTAGGTGTGATCTGGTTGTCAAATATGGGAGTAGATGATCCAGTTTGTGTTTCCAAAGGATGGATAATCCAACGGGATGTTATAACCTAATGAATGGTGGATTTTGTGATCCATAGCTTTAAATCTATGATGGTCGGTTAGATTTGTCTATCCATGAAATTAGAATACTAAGAATAGGTTTTTCTAACAATGTGATGGTCTGTCTTTAAGAATAACGGATGGTTAGCTTAATGTATGGGTGTGGACTGCTTTAAATGGTCGAATTTTGACTGGAATGCACGTGAATGTTCGTTTAGGCTAGGTTTGTACTTATAGTAAGTTGGGTTACTCAGTAGCACCCGAGTGTGGAAAAGTACAAGGCGTTACAATTGTTTTTGGTGGTATGAACGTGGAGAGTCTTGTAAAAGACAACTCATTTTTCACAGGAGAATTTCCTTTATCTTTTCTAGTCCATCGAGCAATTGTGGTAGAAAGAGTTGGGAAATCTCACAGAGTAAAGAGATAAGTAGATTATCTTGGGTCCAATGAAGGTAGGGCCGGTGCAGGATTTTGCTTTGCTGCATTATGTGTAATTGGCACTCTAATCATATGTAATGGAGTTGGACTGGTGGTTGTATGAGATCGAGCCCTTGATTTCTTCAATGACACCATGGTCCATTCTTCTTCATTTTCCTACAGTATTGGTGATACAAAAATCACTTCAGTCATGGCCTGTAGATTGCTATTGATAAGCAGGATTGGTTGAGTCTTTAGATTTGAATATTTAGATGATGCACGTTCATTGCAACATAATTGATGGCGAACCTTGTGAGTGTGAAGTAGAAGACTGTTTGGTTGGAGAGAGGGGCCATTGTAATCGAAGCTTTAATGATTTAGAATTCCTATGAGAGAATTAATTATATGTCAATAATATAGACTAAGGAAATGTACAGTTTATCTTAGAGATGAAGGGGAGGATGTTCCTGTTGAGAGTCGTCATTTTATCGTCATAATGACGCCTCATAATGATAAGAATTCTCCCAATAATTTCTAAGTTATTCTTGAATAGCTAAAGTTTTCCAGTGGAGTCGCCATTTTATTTTGATAAGAAATGAAAGTATCTCAATTAGAGAATTTATTTAATAATAACAAAGGAAGAATGAGAGAACAATCATCATAAGATATTTTATTGACTTTAAAGTTCATTTACATCCTCATATCTCCCTTAATTCCAATATAAAGTGTACAAGTGTAATGAAATATTATATTAGAATTCATCTGAATGTTAATTTTGACAGTATTTTGGTTTGCAATGCACCCCTCTTAATGAAAGAGTCTTTATGCAGATTCAATGATCCACTAAAAGTCCTTTGACTTCTCCTTTGCTTTAAAAGCTCTTAGATTTGAAGAATATAATCGAACTTTGGGAGGAAACATTAAAGAATCATCTAGAATCGTCTTTCGGAAGAAGCCTTAAATCACATATTGTGTACATAACCTCACTATGCACATAACAGAGCTGTTGCGCCACACAATGGACTCATGCATCTCCATTGCATGTAGCGCAATAGCTGTCCACATGCGTCTATTTTCTTCTCTCCATCATTGTGTAATACCTGGGAAGAATCTTGGATCCTTTGATGGTTCTCCTGGAGCTCTGGAATTTACGAGTGCTTAAAATGAAGGAGGAAAGGGGTATTTATTGACCACCACATGTGTGAACCTTCATTCCTGGACAACTATTCTCCATTATGCAGGTGTGCCTACTCATTTCACCCCACGCAATGGACTAGCATCTGGTTCAGGCAATGTTGTTGTTGCAAGCCGTGCAATGAATCTTCAATGCACGGGCGCAAACAAGTTTCCACTTCCTTTTGATTCCTATTGCTTTCTCCATTTCTTTCTTCTCAATTTTATGCCCCAACAGTAGTCCCATGAAAAATAATTAGCAAACTTTTTGAGCAAAATGGTTAACTCCATTTTATCTTGGGGTCTAATAGCCCGCTGATAAAAGTAGGCTTAGGATCTTGCTCAGTCCCTAGATTCACTTCTACTAAGGAATCTTAAACCTAGGTCCCGGAGTCTTCTATCTTATTAGGAGCTTCCCTTAATTCCATGTCTTCTTCATCAGTCAAGACGTCTATATCAGTCACATTCGCAAAACAGTTGTCATCGACATCCTTCAAGCTTTCTTCAATAATTCTTATTCTAGCCATGAAGTCGGCTATACGTTAGCCATCTTTCAACATATTAATCATGAGATTTATTCGATGGTAAAGTGCAGAACAGAACAGAAAAGAATAATATCCCTTGACAGGCTAGTGATTAGGTAGATCACTTCCATGATATCTTACACAATGCCATTTTGATTCTTTTTTACAGATATCCCAGTGGGTCTGGCATGCTTATTTCTTCTAGTAAATTGAATTGGCTCTCTTACTTCGCCATAGTACTATGCTTCATTTGCATTCAAAGTGCCCAAGAAGGGTTTATTGTCGGCTAAGACTAATTCAACCTTGTCTTGATTCCAGAATATTATGAGCCAATGCAGGGACGATGGGATACATGCAAATGAATGAATCCAATTCCTTCCAAGTAGAGCATTGTAACTAGACGAGATGTCGACCACTAAAAATGGAGCCAACACCCTTTTGGTCCTAACAATCAAGTTGACTGGCAAAACTCCATGCATTTTTGTAATGTGGCCAGCAAAGTTACCGACTATTACCTTAGATGGTATTAAATCAATCATTGTCTTTCCCAATTTTGGCATCATTCTTAGTGGGGGAAGATTGACGACAACCCGATTGTCAACCAGAATCCTTGTGACTGGGTAACCCCCAAGATGAGCCAATATATACAACGACTTGAGGTGTTGTGTTATGTCGTGGGTGAGCCTTTCTATGACCACCCTTTCTAATGTAGCTCTGGATTCCACCGTGATAGTGTTCATATGTGGTGATTTGTCCACTCATGGTCCCCCTTCCATTGTTTCTTTTGGAGGAAAGAAAGCATGTTGTATTACCATAGGAGGACTGATTTCCTTTACATCGCCTGCAATCTTAATTGGCTAGGTGTGCTTGGCCTAGAGACTAGAAGGTAGGGTAAGTACCATATTATAATGAAAAATGATAGGTGATAATGTCGCAAACACAATCTCAAAATGCGGACATTGCCCCTAGTATTTCTAGACTATCTTGCATATTAAAATTTTTGTTAATGTGCCCAATAATCTCGTCAGCCATAGTGGCCAATGGTATGACAGTAAGTGAAGTCACCTACAACGCTTCAACAGTCATGTAATGCCTCGGGTTTTTGAAACCTGGGTATGTGACTCGTTTTCTAAAAACCCGAGTGTTAACCTTTAAAGATAGACAAATTCCACGCATATTTTTTTCTTTTCTTTTTATCAAAGTTAGCAGTTTAGCGGAAGAGAAACAAATCAAGCATAAAGGAAATTTTCATACACATTCAAAATATATGAGTAGCTGCCCAAAATAACTTATACAAACCAATGTCTCTATACTAACAAATATAAGAAATACACAACTTAACACATCAGAAATAATAAAATGCATATAAACTTAGAGCAATAAGATCATGCAACTCCTCTTGGCAGATACAGCCATGCATCCCTAATAATTGTACCTTGCTCATGATCAATCTTGACATGAATATTATTTAAACCATCTGCACTACTTGTCCGGTTATATATTCGGTGAATGAGTGGCCAGCTTAGTGTGAATTCCCCTCAAGATTACACACCATCGCATTAGTTAAGCATAATTGTAAACAAAAAGACATTTAAAACAATACACAATGCAGTCATATTAAATGCATGGATGCATGAATGCACATCAACTAAGGATGCTCATCCAGTTGGCTTTTGTGAAAAACCTATGCATGTGGCCGGTGAACAGTGAAAGTACATCCCATATGTGTGTAGCGTCAAACTCACCAAAAGTGGGCCGATATTCGGTGGTTTGGGAACTAGCGAAATGATACCACAACTAAGGCCTAAGGGCACATGCTACAACATCTAAAATTAGCCACCTGTCATCTCCCGTATGCTATAAATGCATGATTATCCCAACCGTTATTATTATGATTACAACCAGCTAATTTAAGAAGGCTCAAAGGTCACTACGAGGGGCTCGTAAGCTAGCATAGACCGACAGCTCAGGCATAGTGTTCTATACCACCATTCCCGGCTCATGAGACTCTAACATTGGGATGTTTAATGAAACTTCATCGACTAGTGGCCAATCATAGTTCAACAAGTGGAAATTATCATCGTATGGTTGTATAAAAATAATACATCGAACCCACATATGGCAAATACCAAAACTAAGCCACATAGGAAAAATAGCAAAACTAAGCCACTTAAGGCAAGTATGAAATCAAAGCCACATAGGGTACATACCAAATCGATGTGATAAAAATATCGTCCTCAAAAGCCATGTAAGCACAACGATCCATGGAAGGTAAGCCTACATCAATATTCACATCATTTAAGTAACTGCTAGGTCGAAGGTCCAATATAATCACAACCAATCAAGTTACATCCCAAGTCTGGATGTACATATATAAGTGGGGTTTTCCACTAATAGATGTACCAATTCAAGTTCCACAAGCAATCCACAAGTAATCCACAAGCACGAGAAAATGTACAAGTGCAACATACAAATGTTCATGCAAGATAAATATTGAGCATGTAATCTAGAATTTAATTCCAATGACTAGCACAAATAATTATGAAATAAAGATATCAATTATTAACCAAAATTAAATCAGAAACTATATCTTAAGCTAATGGGAAAATGAAAACTGAAGGGGAAGAAATTATCACCTTGTGAGTCGAATTGCCTACTGATGCTATTAGGAGGCATGTGCACCCTTAGAGTCGAATCCTCTTGCCTAAAGATGTGCAGAGTCAATTTGGTTATACTAGAATCAGATACAAGTCAACTGAATGTAGACTCAACTATGGAAATTGGGAAAACTAATTCCCTACACATGAATCAAGATGAGATTAATAAATTAAATTCTATTTCAACCCTTAACGAGAGCTCACCTTAATATGGAGTTGTCATGACTTGATTTCAAAACCCAAACTCGAGTTTGGCACAACAACTTATTACAATATGAACTGGACTCAACTATGCACTATCTCATTTCTTAATCTTTCTTCTAAACAAGCCCAAGCAGTGGGTCTGGTTGGACCAGATTCATCTAACCCTAACAACAACCCAGCAAGCAAATGGGTCAACCCCGCTAGGACTCCACAATCGATACTCCCCTTCCCATCTACATTCTTCTTCTTCTTCGCCCTTCTCTCTTTCCTTTCTTCTTCTTCCCTTTCCTTTCAAAACGTGTCTTCTAACAAGTGTGCTGGACTCAACAAAACTGGACCTGACTCACACATTCCAACTCGCTGAGTTTCTGCCGAGTCGACTCGGTAGCAGTTCCACTCTCGTTTCTCCCATTTCCTCTTTTCCTTCCTTTCGTATTCTCCTTTCTTCCTTTCTTTCTTTGTTTCCCTTCTTCCTGCTGGAAACATCCAACAGTGGATGTCAAGCCTGGCCTAACTCGGTCAAGACTGAGCTTGGTTCGGGTCACCTGATGCAATGGTGCAGTGCAGCACCAGCTTAAACTAACTCTCTCTCTCTCTCTCTCTCTCTCTCTCTCTCTCTCTCCCCCTTTCTTCTCCAAGGACGTCCAGTAATGGACTAGACCCAACCAGACACTGCCTCAACTCCAGTCGAGCTAAGTCGAGTTGGTAGCGGCGCAACCCGCCTTGTCTCTCTTCTTCATTTCTCCTACCCGCTTCTCCCTTCCTCCTTTCTCCTGCATCAACCTACCAAGCCTGCAATCCAGCCTAGACCAAACTCGGTTCGAGTCAAGGTGGTGTAGCAATAAGAGAATGGTGGGGAAGGTGAGTTGTTGTTAATGGTAGATAATGAACGCCCATGTCTTTCTTCAAAATGATGCCTGGGAATGGTGCAGACAGGCCAATGGGATCTTAGAACATGATTGAATTGAAGCTCCAGGGAGGTTTTTTTGGTGGGTTTGAGTTTGGAAAGAAAAGATGGATTTTTGAATGCAACCGTAAAGATAAGAGGGGAGGGCATTCGAATAGGATATCTAGGGCTTCCTTGTGTTAAAAGTTATCCTAATGGACAGTTTAGATTGATCCAGAGGAGTTTTGAGCAGCGGATGGGAGGCTGGGATCGTACCAGCACACCAATGGATCCTCACGTGGCTGCTTTCTCTCTCTCCATCTCTTTCTATTGTAAAAACCCTAGTTTTAAAGGGTAAGGATCCTCTCAGTGGAGGGCTGAGATTTCAGGAGGGGCTGCAACACAGATTACCAGCTTAGTAATGCAGCAAATTTCCATTTTCAGCAATGCAATTGCATGTAGGTGGTATTGCACTTGAAACTGTGCACATGCATGGGTGCCCCAACACTTGGAGACTACTGTGTTTGGTTAGAACGGAGGACCGCACTTGATGGACAGTTTGGATCTTCCAGCCAGGCAGTGTAGGTGGGCTACTGATTGAAACACGGAAGACTATCCGTCCGTTGGCAGAAAACAGAAAGGAAGGAACTTCCTTCTTTGAGCATTCCTTGGTCAAACCTGGTTTGACCGGGGCTGTGATTCAATGCACAGTAGGTACATGCTCCTTTTGTGCACTTGCACTTCAAGGTGAGGCCCATTGTGATGGTTACATGAAATCTACATCATTCATTTGCTTAGGGGGGTTCTAATTGAGACCCCTAGCTAAATCGTTTGCAGATCCAACACTCGAGTGGGCTGTGATTACTGATTTCATATTTGATTAGTAAATTGTGGGGCCCACGGAGGTATTTTAACAAATCTAGTCCGTTCATTCATTTAGCAGGGTTATTTAGGGCAAGGGATTAGATGTGTGGCCGATCAAAAGGTCCAAGTGGCCACGCTATTGAATTCCAACGTAAATTGTGAATATCCTTTGCTTTGACGACTAACTCCTTTCTAATTCTAATCCTTATTGTTCTTAAGGGTTCCTAAGGCTGCTGATTGAAACTCATTAGTTAAATTCACTAGCATTTGGTCTAGAATGCAATCTAATGGCGGACTTGCTTGATGGAGCTATGTAGACTTGATGTGTGGTGGATCTTTAGATTTAGGTCCTTCAATCAATGTTGAACGGTTCAATTGGTTTATTAAAGAGACTAAGATCCTAAAATAGATGTCTCTAAAGCTGTGATGGACTATTTTAAATAACAATTGGATCAATGGCTTGTTATACGAGTGAAGGTAGTACTAGTTAGTTAAGATGGATAGATTCAGAATCACTGATGATGATGCGTAAGGTGAGCTACGTGTGTTTCCACACAAGCTTGTGCTAAATTTGATTTAAATGCTAACACCCAAGTACTGGAAAGTATAGTGTGTTATAGGTCACCGCTAGTCTATTTACCAACCACTCGTCCCATGAGAAGCACTCATTGTTGAGATAATTAGATAGATTATCATAGTCATCATTATCCCTCAAACCAACTAACCCACTAGGTTGGGCAATATCGTTCGTACCTTGACCACATAGCATAAGCCGTAAAATTGTCGTGACTGTGTTAGTAGTTAATTATTCCTCCAGATGGGGAATCCTTCATAACAATTGCAGTTGTTCTACTTCCAATCAAGATGCACCCTCAACCTTTGCCGACTCTTTCCTCATAATCGCTCTACGCCTCTAGCAATGATGTTTATGAGTTCGGATCATTACTTATAGAACAACTGGAAATTTGGGGTGTGTGAGCCATTTCTCGACTCACTTCTAAGTCGAGAGTTTTAACCATCCTTTGATTTGATGCTCTGTCGTGGGGGTAACTATCAGGTGGTGGAAGAATTCCTTGCACCCGATAATGATCACCTCTTTTAGCCCTTCTTAGGGCCACGTGTTGACCTTGCGTCCATGGTCGAGGAGGCTCTCCCGAACCCATGTAGTTCTCTTGGCACATCAGTCACACAATTGTGAACCTTGACCGTCTTGCCGAACCATGCTCAATCGCTTGGTGGTTGATGGGGAAGGTTGATATCATCCTTGCCCTGGCTATAGTAACACTCCTTTGTAGTTAGTTGGGCCAAGATCGACCCTCTGTTGTGGACGATCAACCATTCATAGGTTTTTTGTGGTCAAATTGACCTCACACTACATGGTGAATCAACTAATATGCTTGATGGTTGATTGGCCTAGATCACCCAAAAATAGGGAAAAGTTCGGTCGATAATTCCTCAACAATGGATGTTGTCGGTCAATCCATTTAAGATATGACTTATGATAAACAGGGATGGCGCTCGGATGAGTACTTCGCCTGCTACTTCTGGAACCATTTGTATGATTTGGTCGAGATCCACTCGCGGAGGTTCTGTCATTGCTAGTAGATTAAGAGTTACTTGGTTTCTCTTGGAACAATAGGTACTTAGGGAATTGCTAAAAACTATGCCCTCTTGGCAAACCCTTATTCCAAATTTCAGAAACGAAATTCCTAACTTCTCACTCGAGTTGTTTGAATTCAGCAAGTGGTAAAGCATTCCGTACCTCCTAAACTGGAATTGGTGGTGGGTTCCGCTGTGAGGGGCATCAGTGGTGGCTAAACCACATTACCGATAGAACTTCTCTCTGTATTATACTACATTGCAACATGTGTTCTTTAAGCCATCATAGCCATGAATTAATGCATGCCTCAATCTAGCTAGCCATGTATTTGTTAGTATTCTTAGTTTGAATACGAAATTGTTTAGCCCAACTTTTCCATATTCTTGAACATGTTAGATACTCAATTATACATCTTGGATTACGATTGTTCTCATCAGGAGAAATGGTTTGAGAGGTCAAAACCTCCTTCTTAACTTCCAGTACTAAGTATCGAACTACTATTCAAATTTAAAACTTCAGGGGCTACTTAAACTTACATGTCCTTAGTCAGAGGTGGTGCAGTTGGTGTGGAAGGTTTGACCCCAGTGATTCAATTATTCCTTTCATTTATATTTTTAATTGGTAATGTCATGATGATAAATAGAGACAGGGTCCCACCGGGAGTGCCAAAAACCTAGATGCTCCTTTAATCCACAATATATACGCATGCCAACCAAGTAGTTTAGTGTCCCACTAGGCATGCCAAAAACCTTCTTGGTGCTCGATTTTCAGTTCTAGCCACATGATAAGTTTGGTATTGCAGAATTGAATTTGCATCTCAATTGAAACCAAACAACTATGACCCAAGCGCCGAGATAGGTAGATATGTAGTATATGACCGAGATCAAATGAGATCGGTTGCCAATTCAGCCACTTATTCAGTATATAAATAGGATCATATGATATTCAGAGGGTAGGGTTCATCCTCTGATGATAGGTTACACATCTACTTTCCGTACGAAAGGACTTTTCAATACGAATAAAAGAAAAATAAGAAAGGAAACCTTTTAGTCAGTTGCGAAGAGAAGTTGCAAAACACCTTCCTAGATGGAGAACTAAATCTAACATATGAGCATAAACCCAAATTATGACTAAGATTATCAGCTACTTGACTAACATTATGGATTACACTATGGAATGTAAATGATAGGTAAAAAGTAAAGGATTACACTAAGAAATATATTTAACTAACAAAAAGGTAAAGTGAGTGCACTAAGAAATGTCAATGATGGGTAATTGGAATATCTATCTGATGCAGAGATGACTGTGATGAGGTCGAGCATCATCTCCCTCAAGAGGATAATTGTTCTGAATCCACGGAACTTCTCTAGACTCTTCATAGAGGCTTCTCGAATCCACGAGAAAGAAAGCAAACAAAATAGAAAATAAATTCTATAAAATTCAAAATTGATTAATTGATCAAATGAACAACTTCACAACCCTTTACATACGAATACTAAGCAATGGGAGAGAAATCATAAGCAAACTACAACTAAAACTCGTAGAATTCGCAACCTACTATAAATAGTAAACTTACTATTTATAGACGGTCGTGATGTCCACTAGTGCGCAAGGTTTTCGGCCAAAAATATTGAGTGTCCTATTTAACTTCACTAAGTTGTTTTTCTAATTATTTTAAGCTTTTTTCATGTTGGGTGCAACTCCTAAAGCCCAACAGATGAAGAGTTATAATTAAACTAAAACTTACTATTTATAGTAAAAACAGAATTAAAATAGGGAAATGACCGTCGATCTAGGAGTATTTTGCAAATCCAGCTTGTGCAACTTGGCATAGTGGGGTTGGGAGGCTAAAGTAGCTTGTTCTACCCCAAAATCATATATTTTATGCTTGATAACTCATTCCGGATTGTGAGATACGCTCGATCTAAGGTCCGACGGTCCAGATCACTTCTGTCATCGACTATGCCTTTTCTGATCCATCTTGGCCATGAAACTGTCCGTAACTCACTCTACATCAGTCCCCTCTACTTCAAAAGAACTCGTCCTACTCTGGTTTATGATACTCGGTTGGGTCCGCAACGTTGAAAGTCCATGAGATTGTCACGTCATCTGGAAGATCAATAATATAAGTGTTGTCATTGATCTTTCGGATA
Source organism: Magnolia sinica (assembly GCF_029962835.1). Lineage (NCBI taxonomy): Eukaryota > Viridiplantae > Streptophyta > Magnoliopsida > Magnoliales > Magnoliaceae > Magnolia > Magnolia sinica. The sequence goes on from NC_080573.1 coordinate 52,519,659, forward strand.
ATTGGGATAGGTCCAATCTTCTTATTCTTCAACTTATTGTACATCTCGGTCAAAAATCTCTCTTTACACAGATGAACCATAATGCAGTCACCCACCTCGAATATTTTTTATCGTCGATGCTTGTCCGCTTGTTCCTTGTACTTCTCATTTGAGGCATGTAGCTTGGTCTGCACTTACACATGAACGCCCATGATCCTTTCTACTATATGTTCTGTTGTAATGCTCATGCCTGGGAGCTTGGGCAGAGGGACCAAGTTAAGTGTGTGGTGAGGCACTCGTCCGTAGATAATCTAGAATGGTGATTTCCCTGTTGAGCCGCTCAAAATGTTGTGGAATGCAAACTCTGTTTGAGACAAGGCCAAATCCCACAACTTCAGTTTTTCTCTTGAAATATAGTGAAAGATGTTTCCCAACGTGCAATTCATAACCTCGATCTGCCCATCAGTTTGTGGGTGGTAGGCGATGCTGAATTGAAGCCGTGTATCGAATCGAATTCACAAAGTCTACCGAAAGTGGCTAATGAACTTCGTGTCATGATCAGAAGTAATGGTCTTGGGGACCCCATGTAGCCGTATAACCTCCCTGAAGAATAGATTCGCCACATGTATTGCATCGATGGTCTTCTTACATGGGATAAAGTGCCCCATCTTGGAGAAACGATCTACCATCACGAACACCAAATCCATCCCGTGTTGTGTTCGTGGGAGACCAAGCACGAAGTCCATAGATAAATCCTCCCAAGGACCATCAGGCACAGGTAACAGGGTATAGAGGCCCGTATTCTAAGATACCCTTAGAGGTCTAACAAACATGAAAAGGTTGTATGACTTTTCTCACATCAGGTACCAATTGTGACCAGTAATATCACTCTTCCACAAGAGCTCGTGTCTTGCCTTGCCCAAGATGTCCACCAAGGCCACCTCCATGTAGCTCCTGAATAATCTATTCTTTCAAAGAACTTTGGGGGATGCACAATCGATTCCCTTTGAAGAGGAAACCATCCTATATATGAAGGTTACTGGGGTGACCTTCTTGACACTTCATCTAAAAATCTTTGAAGTCCTTGTCCTCGGCATACAGCTCCTTGAGACAGTGAAAGCCAACCACCTCGTTGCTCATCGTAACAAGTAGTGATGCATGACGACTAAGTGCATTAGCTACCTTGTTCTACTACCCTGACTTTTGCTTCAGAACGAACGTAAATTCCTGTAAAAATACAACTCATCTAGCATGTACACGATTCACGTTAGTTTAACTATTAATAAACTTTAATGCTTGATAGTTAGCATATAGAACAAACACTCTTTAAATCAGATAATGCTGCCAATGTCGCAACATCTAAACAACTGCATACAACTTAAGCTCATACATCGACCACTTCTTTCGGGCTTCGTTGAGCTTCTTGGTGTAAAAGGCTACTGGCCTGCCTTATTGTGATAATACTTCTCTAATTTCGACGTATAAAGTGTCACACTCAACCTCAAATATCTAGTTGAAATTAGGAAGCACCAAGACTAATGTTGTGGACAAATGATGCTTAATCTCATAAAAGCTCTTGTCAACTTTCATGGTCCACTAAAACGGTCTTTTTTTCATGCAATCTGTAATAGGATCGACTATTATGCTAAAATTTCACACGAATCGATGATAGAAGGTCGTCAACCCATGAAAACTCCTCACCTCATGAATGTTTGTCAGGATTGGCCATTCCCTAATGGCTCGTACCTTTTCATCGTCCACACAGATGCTCATGGATATTACAACAAATCTTAGAAACAACAAGTTGTCTGTTAAAAACTACACTTCTTTAAGTTGAGGTACAACTTGTTAATTTGTAGGATTTGCAACACCCGCCTGAGATATTTCCTACGCTCCATCTCATCCTAGTTATATATTAGTATGTCATCAAAATATACTACCATAAATCGGCCAGTGAATGATTTTAAAACTTAATTCATCAAATGTATAAAAGTACTTGGTGCATTGGATAGGTTGACCAGTCACTCATACAACCCTTCCTTGGTCTTGAATGTCATTTTTCACTCATCACCAAATCGAATACGAATCTGATGGTACCCGCTCCTTAGGTCTAGTTTTGAGAATACCTTGGCTCCTTCTAGTATATTAAGCATGTTGTCCAACCGTGGTATTAGGAACTGATATTTGATGGTAATTTTATTAATTGCCTGACTTTTGACACACATGCGTTAGCTTCCATCTTTTTTTTTACTTTAATAATGCTGGTCCAGCAGATGGGCTCATGCTCTCTCTCAAGAGACTCTTATGGATCAATTACTTCACTTGCCCCCGAAGTATCTCACACTCCTTCGAACTCATCCGATAATAAGGATGGTTGGGCAGGCTAGCCCCAGGAACAAGGTCTATGTGATATTGGATGTCCCTCATGGGGGACAATCCATCAAGTAAATCTTTAAGCCAGACTTCTTTGAATTCGTTTAGCAATAGTCTTAAGCTTGGAGAAATGTTCGAGGGTTCCGATTCATTGCCCTTCACCACTACAACATATACCTTGCTGGTTTCCTTAAATTCCTTTATAAATTCTCAAATGGTTAAGAGGGAACTCCCCTCCACTTTAGAGGCTTCGAGGTGGTTCTTTGGTGCCATAGGGGCAAGGATTATTTTTTGACTATCCTTAACAAATATGTAGACGTTGTTTCGTCCTCGATGGGTCGCATTACAGTCCAACTACCAGGGTCGACCGAGTAACATATGACATGCATCCATGTTGACCATGTCGCAAAGTATTTAATCCTTATAATTTTTGTCAATTGAAAATAAGATAGTGCATTGTTCAGTTACCTTAGTCTCGTTCACCTTTTCCAATTGAGTATGGGGAAGGATGTTTTGTCATTGGCAGTTGCAACTTGTCCACCATCACCCTTGAGATGATGTTCTCGCTATTACTATATTCTATGATCACATCATAGACCTTTCCGTTGACGGTGCACCGAGTATGGAATATATTGTATCGCTGTGAATGTAATTCTTCCGTGGGGTATACAGCAATCGCCTCACAATTAGAGATTTGCCATGATCCTTGCCCATCAATTCATCATCATCTACTATTTCTTCAGTAGCATGTTCATGTTTATCAAAGCCAGGTTCTTCTTTTGCGGCCTCATATTCAGTGCCCCTTTCATTTATGGTCAAGTGTATTGCATGATGTTGAGGACAGGTGTTTGATAAGTGGCTTAGTTGGCCACAACGGTAATAATTATTCGACCTTAGCTAAGCATAAGGATTTGAAATCTTACTTAGGCCCACTGTTGTGGGTGCTGCACGTTGAGGTCTAGATGAGCTACTCTCTATATCACGATTTGCGGTTATAGGAGATTGATGACATTTTTCTACTGGATCTTTTCCTTGTGTCAGCACTGGATCTTACACGGGACCCGTCATGGGGAGACGAGTTGAACGATAGGGCTAAGTAGGAACTCTTACAAGTTACATTTCTTCCCTACCTGCCAATTAAACTGCTTCATCCATGGTCTCAACTGGGTACATCTGAACTCGGTCTTGAATTGTCGGTCATAACCCACCTATAAATCGTGCCACCTTCTGTGACTCAGATTCTGACAGATCATTTCGTGTTGCCGACCGCTGAAATTTTTCAGTGAATATGTGACGGTTTGATTTTCTTATTGGTAATTTTAGTATTGCTAGAATAATATCTACTCATACTCACTGGGGAGGAATCGTGATTGAAGAAGACGTCTCATCCGTGACCATGATTAAATGGGCACCTTATTCTAGCGGGCTCGTGAGAGTTGCAATTGCTCATACCATGTAGAAGCACTAGATTTTAATTTAAACACTACCAATTTTATTTTTTTATGATTTGGCATGTCCATATAATCAAAATATCTCTCTACTTCGGCTAGCCAATCGAGCAAATCTTCTATGCATAATAAACTGTTAAAACTAGGAAGTTTAGCCTTACCTCGATAGTCTCTTTTAGCACGATCTAGATGACCGCCTTCATGGATTGGTCGTCGGCAAAACCTTTATTGAGATCCTCGTCGCTAGAACTTGAATCATCTGGTATACCCCTATGGTTTGCTACTGGTAGTGCTTTACGAAAATTGGGGTTGTGCCGTACAACAACCATAGGTTGCGAAGCACCGCCTAGGGCTCGGGGTGGAAGTATTGCATCACAAGATGGTCGACGGTTGCTTGTAGCCTTTGCATGGTCAACTAACTCTTCTAGTGGAAAGCTTCCATTCTTTTCGTAAGATCACGAATCCATGGATTACCATTCACAGGATTTTAGATCATACCTTTGTTATTTGCCATCGGCCCGAAGGAAATCCTCGCTTTGATACCAATTGATGCAGGGATGAATGTGATGAGGTTGAGCATTGTCTCCCTCAAGAGGATATCTGTTCCGAATCCACAGAACTTCTCTTGACTCCTCATTGAGGCTTTTCGAATCCACAAGAAAGAAAGCAAACAAAATAGAAAATAAATTCTATAAAATTTGAAATTGATTAATTGATAAAATAAATGAGTTCACAACCCTTTAAATAGGGATACTAAGCAATGAGAGAGAAATCAGAAGCAAACTACAACTAAAACTCCTAGAATTCGCAACTTACTATTTATAGACGGTCGTAATGTCTAGTAGTGCGCAAGGTTTTCGACCAAAAATAGTAAGTTTCCTATTTGGCTTCTGTAAGTTCTTCTTCTAATTATTCTAAGCTCTTTTCACATTGGGTGCAACTCCTAAAGCTCAATGGATGAAGAGTTATAATTAAACTAAAACTTACTATTTATAGTAAAAACGGAATTAAAATAGGGAAACGACCATCGATCAAGAGGTATTTTGCAAATTCGGCTTGCATAACCCGACGTAGTAGGATTGGGTAGCTAAAGTAGCTCGTTCTACCTTAAAATCATATATTTTACACCCGATAACTCATTCCGGATTGTGAGATACACCTGATCTAAGGTTTGACGATCCGGATCACTTCTGTTGTCGACCGGGCCTTTTCTAATCCATCTTGGCCATGAAACTGTCTACGACCTGCTCTACATCAATATTGGGTTTGATTAGGTTGATATGAGATGATTTCTTTTGTTGAATTTACTTCTTATTTATAGTTTTAAGTTGATCATCTAGATGCTTCATGCGTTCTCACATTTGTCGTAACCCTTTAGGGCCTGTTTAGCCGGGGCGAATCCCACGGGATTAGGAGGGATGGGATGGATTTTAAGGTAATGATGGTGGTGTTAGTGGATTGGTCTAAGATTTATGGGATTGCTATATCCCGAAACAAGTTCACCGTGTCTGTTTGGCACGCCTAGCATATCCCTGGATTTTAGCTTCCAATCCGTCCAACCAAGAATGGGATTAATTTTAAGGTAATGATGGTGATGTCAGTGGATTATTTTAAGATCCATGGGATTGCTTATATCCCAGGACAAGTTCACCGGGTCTGTTTGGCTCGTCACGCATATCCCGGGATATCGTGATCCCATCCCTCCTAATATCGTGGGATCGATCCGAACAAACAGGCCCTTAACAGGTCTTAACCCTTTTTTGCTTATACTCCTCTCATCCATCATAGTAACTGCTTTTGCACAATTGCTCTTCAATTGATCACTTAGTAGATGACGTGGCGTCATTCGCTGTGCTCTAATTGTATTATTGCAGAATCCTATTAGTATATACTCAAAAATCTCCAAATACACCATACAAATCCATATGGATCACCCGCAACTTGCTGTGATTGGCTTTCGAAAGAATTAATGACAATGAGAATGAACAATACATTGCCTGATCATTTATGGAAGGAGCCAATAAATGAGATGGATCTAATTATCAACTAGACTACTTCATAAGAAGTTTGATTGGAAGGTTACCAAATATAAAGTAGACTACTTCATAAGAAATATTGGGAATTGAAAGTTTACCATTGAAAACTTTCTGTAAATCACAGGAATTAATGATCAAGATGATATTTTTGCTTTCTTTTATCTAAGTTTGCCCGATGTTATGAATAGATTGGATGGCAAACAAACATTATAGTAGGCCTTAGGAAGGTTTCAATGGTGGGCATCATTATCTCCATGGTTTCCAATAGTGTCATCTCCTTTAAGATTTGAATTTGTCTCATTTTTGGATTCCTACCTTAAAATGAGCTAACAATATAAATGCACAACATGGATAAAACACATACATTATGGTGGCTCGACATAACTTTAATAGCAGCTAGCTGGCAAGTGCTGGCGTCTCCAGCCAAACTGCGTCGGTTTGCAAGTGCTAGAGTGGCACAAGTGTTGATGCAAAAATTTGGGTCACCCTCACCAAGCCTTGCGCACTCAGAGTGAACCCTGTTCCTGCACAGAGCAGTAAACAAAGGAGACCCTGACTCAAGCAAGGGACCTTCCGATGCCAAAGTGAGGCTAAGGAAACTAGGTCTAAGCAGTGTAGAGTAGAGTGGGGGTGCGAGATCTTGCGTACATAATTTTATAAAAATGTCCTGTATTTATAACTGAGGGACACAGTGAACGTGTCTGACAATCTCGGCATGGTCATAGCCATCACAAGAGTATTACGCGGGAGCGGTAGTCGGCAGTTACTCGGATATTGTGCGCCGGGCATATCGCTAGTCGTGCATTACTGGTTTTATACATTAACGTCACTAATCAAGCTCCTATCTGACTTGACCTCCTGGTTCGGATCCTGCCTAGCGACTCGAGTCGGGCCCATGGGTAAGTGGATTGATGACACGTTTAAGTAGAGGATCGAGTCGAAGAGAGGAGATGGATGGATCGGCTCGGACATATTGCTGCTACTTCAGGGTGATCCTTACAGGATTATAAGAAGATCGGGTTGGCATAATAAATCTACTGGAGCCCTCGGGTCGGTTAACCTAATGCGGCTCGGTTGTATGCTTGTTCCACGCTTTTTAATCTTGTGGGGCCCACCCAGCATATCCCTGTTCAACCATTACAATGACCCAAATACTATAAATGAAGCATACATAAGTCTAACGGTCCACTATTTTTGGGCAAGGAAACATACATAAGATGGGATGATTAATGAAAAGCCTGTTAGTAGAGGTGGCAATAGATTTGGTCTGGTTCGGCACAAGAGGTTGCATTGCACATATTAGTCTAAATATAGATGAGAAGGTTAAATATCAGCCCTTCATTGGTAGCGGCTGGAAACGTTATTGGCGGGAAAAAATGTACATGAATTCATGACCGGCGACATCCATATCTAACACTAAAAAAAGCCAACCTGAAACGAAGCCATGTTCGAAATACGCAGATCCGAACCCGAACGTTCCGGGTCGGGTCGAGTTTTGCTACCCCTACTCGACGGTCACCCCAGCCCCCGAGTTGGGTGAGATTGCAGGAATCGAATAATACGCGCGCGAGTACCCTTTCCATTTATCTTCCTCGCACTCTTTTCCGGTAATTCCCAAACCCCCTTATAAATACCCATTAACAAACCCCCTCTCCTCACCTCTCTCTTTTCCCTTCTCAGGACCACCATCGTCTTCTGTCCAGTTTTCCGTCAGATCTCCGTCAATCTCCGTCCAATCTCCATCCATCTCCGTCAAGAAAATGCGTGAAATCCTCCATATCCAGGGCGGCCAGTGCGGCAACCAGATCGGGGCCAAGTTCTGGGAAGTGATCTGCGACGAGCACGGCATCGATCACACCGGCAAGTACAGTGGCGACTCCGATCTCCAGCTTGAGCGCATCAACGTCTACTACAATGAGGCCAGTGGCGGCCGCTACGTCCCTCGTGCCGTCCTCATGGATCTCGAGCCCGGCACCATGGATTCCGTCCGGTCTGGCCCTTTCGGCCAGATCTTCCGCCCCGATAACTTCGTCTTCGGTCAGTCGGGCGCCGGGAATAACTGGGCCAAAGGGCATTACACGGAGGGCGCTGAATTGATTGATTCAGTTCTTGATGTTGTTAGGAAGGAAGCCGAGAATTGTGATTGCTTGCAAGGTTCGGAAATTTTCGGTCTTTCTAGTTCTTTTCTTCTGTTTTTGGATTTTTGTTTGATTTTTTATTGTATTATATATGGTATCTTTCAGATTTGTGGTTTTTTAATTTTAATTTTGATTGTTTTGGTGGAATCTGATGTTTGGTGTTGGATTTTGTGATTTTTTAAATTTCTTCTTGGAATATTCTTTTTTCCCGTTTTTTTCTTTCTTAAAAATCCTTTACTGCTTTTCTTTCTTTTCATTTTTTGGATTTCTTGGAATCAGTGTCTGAAATTTGTCTGATTATGTTCGATGGAGATATCAGTTTTGGCAATCGTAGGGAGGGAGGAATGGTAAAACGCTACGAACAACCTCCCCACATGGGTCGATGTGGCATGGTTGTGATATCTAGACCATTTCTTTGATGGTTTTCACTGGCATTGTTCCACGGCTCAACAATCAGATCGATCGACTTTACTAGCATGCCACAAGAGTATAGATGAAAATGGATTGTTGAGAAAGTATTTAGTAGCAGTCTATATTTGATGCTTATGTGCGGGCCCCCAATAATGTGAATTGTCCTGATTTTTTCGCTAGGCACATTCACCATATGGCCAGACTGATGAATGGCCTAGATCTTGCTCCCTACTTGCTCTTGTATTTGAGATTTCCTGTTGTGGTCTTGCATGAGCATTGTATTAGTACGATATGGACCTCGAATGCAAGGCCCCACTAAATCTAAGTCCATCATTTAGAATAAGCCTAGATCAATGAGTGAAAGCAAATTATCTAACCCTGATGGGGTCACTTGGAGATATGAATGTCAGGACTGTTGGTTGACAGAAGATTCATGAATTTATGGTGGTTTGGTATGCCTGAAATTAGATACTTTTAATGGCCGAACTGCAAATGCTGTTTCAAGGTTTTGTTCCATCTTGATATCGTTGAACAAGTTAATAATATGAGAGTATTTACTGTGTTAGAACTTATATATATGACTTTTATTTTTTATTTTTTATTTTTAAAAAAAATATTTATACATGCACCTGACACGCACACCCACGCACGCGGTAGTGGGATTTCACCACCTATGGGTAACGAACGCAAGACCTCGTGTTGAAACTCCTCAGAGCACTGAGGTAAGGACTCGAACCCACTTATACATATGGCTTGATATATGTGATATGTCTGATATTTGTCAATCCATACTGATCCTTTGGGTAATTTTTGCAGATGCTTTGATGGCTAGATTTTAAATCAGGAATTAGATACACCCTCCTATGGATCAATATTTGATTTATCCAGAATCGAGGAGCATGGCTGTCGGACATTGCATCCCAATCTACAACAACAACCTTCACAAACCTACCCTCCACTTATTTAGCTAAGTTGGGATGCTCCTGTTGCATGGTCAAAATAGGACAAAAATAGTTATTTGGCCTCACAATAGAACTCATCAACTTAGTGAAAGCTGTTAGAGTAGCGTGAAAGACTGGCTAATATGGAAATCCTTAACCGACCAAGCTGGTAGCAGATTGGATGATAACCGAGATAGATTTTGGCCATAGAAATGAATGGGAAGGGAGCGGTTGGGTCAAGAATGCTACAAGATTGTCAGAAGTTGATATCGTCAAGGGCCACTGTGTGAGTTAGCAGAGCACAGTAGTTATCATTCTGTATAGGAGGAATTTTATTATTTTTTTTCTTTTTCTGATGGAATAAAGTGAAATCCTTATTGCTTCATAAGTCAACCAATTCCTCTAGCGTTAGAAGTCGGACTTCATCCAGACCATTTCTTTGATACTGTACGAGAGGATTTGCACGTGCAGTTGAAACCTATGCTATCAAGAATCTGTAATAAAACTGTTACTGTCAACTGCATTGGATGCCTTCTCAAGATCTAGTTTGTGTGCCATGTGCTGGAATTTCTCTAGAAGGTAGAGACAGACCTCTAGCCACTGCAAGCCTACCATCCCATCTACGATCTGTATTTTTCTTGCAAGTCTACAGCTTTGTTGGAGATGAGGAGCTGCATTGTTTGTTTAGCTCTGTCAATGTCCTGGTCCTAGGTTTGAACCTAGATTTTGAAATGGTTAGGCTGGGCCTTTTTGGGATGGGCTATCTCATTCACAGCTCCAATATTTCTCTCAATCGACATGTTGCTAAACATAACGAGGGACCCAATGTTGTCAAAGTCCATTGTATCATCACTCCTTGACACAATAAACCAAAATCAAACTTCAGAGCTTTGTAGGTTGCATTTCTATATTTACATCTTTCTTCCTTCTGTTATTTTAGATTTTGGTCTTAGCATGTGTCATCATCGTTAAATTCCATGCTCCTTGAATCCTACATTCCCTCGTGGATTGGTTTCTTCACATGGTTGAAATCATCTCATTCTCAAATTTAGAGTAACAATAAATGTAAACATTGATCCATGAAACTACGGGTATAAGTTAGATTGTCATCAAAGCATTGTATAGTTACAAAGCAGTTTTGGTAGAAACCTCTTGGTAATAATTGTTCTTATTAAGAATTTCGTTTCCTGTTTAGCTCTCTGCCCAGAACTGGGCATTAATTGCCAACATAACTGGATCATCTCTTTCTTATTACTTATTCTGTAACAAGGCTCTTTCATTTAGCCATTCTGAGAATCATATTTGTTGTTTCAATTCTGCAATGCTTGTGTGTGTAATGACGTTCTTTCATTATTACACATTAATTACATATTTATTTGTTTTTGAAAATTTAACAGGATTTCAAGTCTGTCATTCTTTGGGCGGAGGTACTGGATCTGGCATGGGAACCCTTCTCATCTCCAAGATCAGAGAGGAGTATCCAGATCGCATGATGCTGACATTCTCTGTTTTTCCCTCGCCTAAGGTCTCTGACACTGTTGTGGAGCCATACAATGCCACTCTTTCTGTTCATCAGCTCGTTGAGAATGCTGACGAGTGCATGGTTCTCGACAATGAGGCTCTCTATGATATCTGCTTCCGCACCCTTAAACTTGCCACACCTACCTGTGAGTTGAAATTTCATGATGTAACTGTTAGTAATTACTTTACAGTCTTGGATGTTTATTGTTTCTCTTGCCTTTATGTTTATGGAGAAATCAGAATTGTTAGATAGTCTTCAAATTTTTTTAAAAAAAAAAAAAAAAAGCTGAAGTAATTTGGCTGAAGTTGAACAATTTGCTTTAGAAGTTTGACCAAATAATTAGAACTCTCGAAAGGAAGCGATTCCATCGCCCTGAATTACTTTGCTTCATGTGCATACTTTTCACATATTACTCTGCACAAAATTTGTTGGTTGTAATCAACCTATGTAATAGAGACTATTAGATAGCGCATGATTGTAATAAACCTATTAATAATCTATTACATTGCGCCAATGAGAGAGCTTTGTGCTCTTGCTGCCAATCCCAAACCCGATAAAGGAGGTTTGCATCAGGTTGGCAGCTGGTGTCAAACTTATGCTATAACTTCCACCATGAATCTGAACAATATGACATTTGTGGAATGTCGGAATAAGATTTGTGTAGTTGACCCCAATTATTTGGGATAAGGCTTAGTTGATGCTAATGATGATGATGATGATGAATGTTTCTTTCCAAGATGGCACATCTCCTGCTTATGACAGAGCGTATTGGGTTTTCTTTATGCACTGCTGCTTGTTCATTTCTGTCGGCAATACCGTCTTGCACCTCATGTTCATCACCGTCTCTTTAGAGGGATCCTTGCTATTTTAGGTAGCCTGACTTAAGTTTCTTTATACTTAAGGTAGCGCTTCTATTTGCATATTTTAGGGTGCATTTGTTTCAACCAAATACGTTGAAATCTGATGATATTTTGCATATATTAGTGTGCATTTGTTTCAACCAAATATGTTGAAATCTGATGATATTTTGCACCAAATTAGAGTGATTAATCATGAAATATTATCTATACTATAGGTAATGTGAGTAACTTTTGGATATTTTTGCCCCTCGAATTAGATGTGGGAGGGAAAATACTCCTGTTTTTCATTTGTGTAGCCCTTCAACCTGAGGGCATCTTTGTACTTTCAACTCCTTGAGAGTTGCCTGCATCCACTTCTTCTTTGCATGTGGCCCATACGGAAGACAAAGTATTAGGGAGCCCGTGCCAAAAAAGGCTCTGTGTGGCCTACTGTGATGAAACTGTTACATCCACACTGTACATCTGTTATGCTGGATCATGTTATGATGTTGTACCAAAAACAAGACTTGTCTAAAGCTTGAGTGGGTCGCGGAACCGGAAAAAGGTGGGTATGGGTTGCCCACCTAGCCTGCATGCGTGAAGCTGCACCTTTACGTCAAGTCTCTCCCTGTTTTTCTCTCCCATAATCTCTCCATGTGCATTGCACGTGCCATACCCCTAGTGAAACTTATTGATATTTGTTGCAACCAAATGCAGCCTTACATAGAAATAAAGATTAAAGGAGTTATTATTCAAAAATAAAAAATAAGAAGAAAAAAGATTGAAGGAGTTGATGATAATTAAGGTAGTTCATGCCTCTGTCCTTTCTATTAACCTGTGGAGGTTCTGAACTTGCAACTTAATTTTCTTTTACACTAGTAATTTTCATGTTTCGACCAAAATCTAGCCTTTATGCTTTAAGAAGGAAGAGTTGTTGGGAATCTTCTAGCATGCTTCCAGATTGTTGTTAACAGTAGTTTGTTCATTGTTCTTTTTTTTTTTAAAATAAAAATAAAAAATTAATTTTTATTTTTTTATTTTTATCTTTCTTTCTTTTGTAATGAGTGAGCATTGCAACACACAACATCTAGTATGTATGTCTGAGTGTGGCCAGTGTGGCTGCATTTTTGGCTGATCCGAAAGATCCACCTGATCTGAAACATCCACCTGTTGGAAATGATTGTGGATGGGCTATGGTACAATAAACATATGGTTGATCTCCATCAGTTGATTGATGGCACTTGGATGGTTGTAAATGAAACTAATTAAGGTCTGGATTCAATCGGAAAATTAGATAGACTAAATGGCCCATCCGCAGGAATGGTGCCAATGAAATGGACCGTTTGGATAATCTGGACATGCATGCTCATGGGCTCTATTCAGCAGTACATGCTGGATGTGTGCAAACTATGTCTCAAATGAGATGGCTATTTTATTTTTTAAGTCCATCTTTTCCTTAGTAGAACTTGAATTGATAATTCTGATAATTGAAGGTGTGCTGATTGATGCTCCCATAGTCTAACATGTACTGTTTCTTTTGATCTCCCTGCCTCAGTTGGTGATCTTAATCACCTAATCTCTGCCACAATGAGTGGTGTCACATGCTGCCTCCGTTTCCCTGGCCAACTAAACTCGGACCTCCGGAAGCTTGCGGTGAACCTGATCCCTTTCCCCCGTCTCCACTTCTTCATGGTTGGATTTGCACCCCTGACATCAAGAGGCTCCCAGCAGTACAGGGCCCTGACTGTGCCAGAGCTTACCCAGCAGATGTGGGATGCTAAGAATATGATGTGTGCCGCTGACCCTCGACATGGCCGCTATCTGACCGCCTCGGCCATGTTCCGTGGGAAGATGAGCACCAAGGAAGTTGATGAACAGATGATCAACGTCCAGAACAAGAACTCTTCCTACTTCGTTGAATGGATACCGAACAACGTCAAATCCAGTGTCTGTGATATCCCACCCAAGGGGCTGAAGATGGCATCAACGTTCATTGGTAACTCAACGTCGATCCAGGAGATGTTTAGGAGGGTCAGTGAGCAGTTCACAGCTATGTTCAGGCGCAAGGCTTTCTTGCACTGGTATACTGGAGAAGGCATGGACGAGATGGAGTTCACTGAGGCTGAGAGTAACATGAATGACTTGGTGGCCGAGTATCAGCAATACCAAGATGCAACCGCAGATGATGAAGAGTATGAGGAGGAAGAGGAGGAAGAGATAGCAGACTGAGGTATTTCCTAGTCCGAATTCTCCTCTGTGGGGTTCTGGTGAGCACGTTTGATATCGTTCTGTATTCTGAGATTAGAATTGTTGTGTGTTTATTTGTGCGCTGTCTGTACGAATGGGGTGGGTTTTATGATTTCTAGCTGAAAATTTCTAGTGATATTAACATTCTATGACTATTGCTTTTTTCGTGCTTGGTGTTGTCTGCCATGGTATTTTTATCTAACTGCATCTCGGTCCTTTTTTTCTCCTTGGATGGGGATTTTTTGATTTCAAGCTAATATATATTTAGGGCCTGTTTGGGTGTCCCTCCAAAAAGAGAGATGCTCCTTTGCTCTCCGAGCACCGTAAGTTTTATTACTTCTATTGCATTTGGACACTTAGCAGTCTAATCCATTAATCTATACTGTTCATTAGGTCCAATGCACATTTCATTGCCTACCATGAAAAAAAATACACTTATCTGCCAAATATTAACCATTTGACCAATGGCCTTAAATACCGACGGGCCAGAATGATTTACCCAAAAATATCTATGCAACAATTTAATTCATCTATTTGTTAGGGACTACTCTGGGTTGCATATTATTCTTGAGAATCTTTGGATAGTTAATTGTAACCATCTCATCCATGGCTTAGAGAAAGGATGGCTACAGAAAAGAAGACCATATCAAGGATGGAACTGATCATCCGATCGGAGTTATTTTGCATGGTAGCCCATCAAATGTATTCTGAATTTATTGGACAGTTCAGATTCATTGATTGGACCGTCCAAGCTAACCAACCCTACTAGGAGCACTATAACTTATAGTCAACTGGGATACGGAAATTAGAAATCCAGTCTTTGCTTGTGTTATAGACCTCGGTCATTCATCACACTACCCTGAGAACCTTGTGCCAAAAGTCAGGTTAGTCAACTCATCAAGTGAGCCATTCGTACTGGACAGTTGGAGTTTCTTATGGGTAAAAATGAACTGGTACGAGTAATGGTTGGCTTGGACATTTGTGCATGTTGGATGGCAGGTTAGTGCCAGTCATGATCAAAGGATTCCTCAACTGTCAGAAAATAGTAAACTATCGTATGAGGTTTGTCCACCCGGCAGATCTACTCGTTAGGAGATCAAGTACTTCCACTTCTTTTGGAAGAGGATGGCGACGAGCTCTCCCAGGGACTCTATCCATGCTTGAGCTATGGTTAAGATCTCCTGCAAAGGCCTCCAAGGCACAATCATGTATAGAACCAATCATGCCATGCTAGGAGACTTGCGAGAGACTTCCTGTATTGTATGATAAGATGAAGATGATGATTTTTCCCGTTTTCTCTTATGTTCTACCAAAGAGAGCTCAGTCTTAGTGCTTGGATACAACCTTCAGGGGTAGATCAGTAACCTACTCAAATGTTAAGGGGAAGCTAGACCACAGTCCATTAGAGAGCCTAGGTCAGGGATTGTGTAAGTTAGCTCGGGTGCTCGACCTCGGTCTCTTACTACATGTGTTTTTTAACTCCGACCACTTGATCTTATCGTCACTGATAATCTCGCGAAGCGGTTGAGAAATAACTACTTAATGCACGCTTATGATTCAGGAAGCATTTCTCTCCACGTAATCGACTCATGACCTATAAATAAAGGCCTCATCTACTATGAAAGATACCCACTAGTAAACCCTCGACTCTATTGGACCCAGTTCGCTAGATTCTGACTTAGGCATCGAAGGGTCTCCCTGCTACAGCCAAGGTCTCCTTTGTATTCTTCTTGTGCAAGTGCACGGATATCCAACAAGGGTTGATCAGATTTATGCATCAATAGTTTGGTGCCGTCTGTGGGAACGAGATTGAAGCCGCTCTCACCACATCAAGGTTCTACGATGGCAAAAGGAAGAAAGCTTTGGCCATGAATGTGGCAGCCCTGCTTGACTTGCTGGAAGCATCTGCCGATCAAGGCGGTGCATCCTCTTAGCAGCGAACTAATTTCGCTCCAGCTACACTTGCTCCCAAATCCCGTAACCGGGGAGGTCGGTTGGTATCTCTAGAGAATCGTGTCGAAACCTTAAACAACAACATGCATCGACTGATGCAAATCCTAGAGAGACAAAGCCATCTCCCTGCTCACGAGGCAGAAGATGGTGCTACTACTGAGCAGTCCCGACCTCCGCGCGGTTAGATGCCTATCAGAACCATAAGAACGACCACTCTTACTGCCTCCAATCCGCATCACACACTAGAAAATCGATGGCGTGAGAAAACTCCCGAGGCGGTATGAGAAAACGAAGTTCTCTTGGAGGCGAAACTTCGAGAACTACGAGGTTAGATTGGTGACATACGCCAGGCTTATCAAGCACAAGTCCCGACCTTAATAAAGGCAATGCTAGAGGAGACCGAGCGCCCTTCATCGATGACATCATGAAAGTTCAGCTCCCGCACAAATTCAGGATGCCTCATATCACTCCCTATTCTGGATCCACTGACCCGGCCGAGCATCTAGAATCCTTCAGGGTGTGGATGAAACTTCATGGTGCTTTGACCTCGGTGATGTGCAGAGCGTTCTCCTTCACTTTGTCAGGATCAGATTGGAAGTAGTTTTGACAATTATAACCGAAATCCATTAACTCTTTCATGTAACTCAATAAGATCTTCATCGCCTAGTTTATCGGAGGAAAAGATAGGTGAAACCCAATAACTCACCTCCTTGCCATCACTCAGAAGGAGGATGAGTTACTGAAAGACTACATCACGCGTTTCAATCAAAAAGTGATGCAGGTCTAGGGCTATTCATATCAGATACCCCTAGCTTCCATGATGGCCAGTCTGAAGGAGGGGAGGTTCCTCTTCTTGATCAGCAAGAATCCTCCTTAGACGTTGGCCGTTCTCCTCAACCGAGCTAAAAAACATACTCTAATGCTGATGAGCTTTTCAACTCTGTAAGGCCACCAGGAGTGCTGAAAGTTTAGCTAAGGACAAAAAGTGCAATGAGGAGGTATAACCGCACACTGTCAACAACAAGAGGAGAAGGGATGAGGACTCGAGCAAGGGTTAGTGCCCGAGCCGATGACTTAAGAGCAGGTTTTGGTCTTACACCCCTGAATGCTATTATGCCCGAGCAGGTCCTTATGGAAATTCGGGACAAAAGGCTATTGAAGTGGCTGAACCGGATGAGGACTGATGATGACAAGTGGGACAAGTGAAAGTACTCACTTTCACCGCGACCATGGTTATGCCTCCGATGGCTGTTTCGATCTCAAGGAAGAGATTAAAGCCCTAGTCCGCTTCGGACATCTGTGTAAGTACGTCAGCAGGATGGAAGAGCGGTCAAATCAAAGGACCAAGTAGCATGGAGATCGGAACAACAACAAGGCCATGGGTGAAATCTGCACCATCTTTGGTGGGCTTGCGGGAGGAGGAGATTCGAACAGAGCTCGCAAGGCTCATGCTCGAAGAATCAGCCATAATGGCTTGGAACACCATATTCACCTCACTTGTCGACCTCCGAAAGAGCAAAAGATGGTCCCTTGTGAACTGAACTTCATCGAGGAGGATGCCCGAGGAGTGCACCATCCCCATGACGATGCCCTACTGGTGGCCATGACTATAGCCAATTGCAAGGTATTTCAAATTTTGGTGGAGACTGGTAGCTTGGTCGGCATCCTTTTTGCCGTCGCCTTCGACAAAATGGGGATTGGGAGATCCCGACTTCGACCCGTCCAAACCCCTCTGCTTGAATTCACAAGAGAAAAAAGTTATCTTTGAGGATTTATATTTCTTCTAGTCATTGCAGGGGAGGGACAAAATCAAATGACGACGATGATCGACTTTCTCGTGGTCGACTGTTCTTCTGTCTAGAACGTCATTCTCTGACGACTGTCCCTCAATGCCATGCGAGCAGTGGTTTCTAGCTACCATCTCATGATAAAGTTTCCAACTGAGTATGGTGTCAGACAAATCAGAGGAAACCAACACGAAGCTAATCAATGTTACTCCACAACTTTGAGAGCAAGCGCACAATATCATGCCATGGCCATCACTTCCCTCGACCCTGGGAAGAATCTCTCGAGGGTGGCTCTCTCATGGAAGACCTCGTGACTATATATCCCCCCTTGCGAGTCCGACCAGACCCGTATTGTATAAATCGGTTCATTGCTATCCCCAAATCTATGAGACGAGATCATAGGCCTCTTACGACGCCATGCTGACATCTTCGCATGGTCCTATCAGGACATGCCCGACATCAGCTCGTAAGTAATGGTCCACAAGCTGAATGTTGATCCCAACCACCGACCAGTTAGGCAGAAACGATGAGCTTTCGAGCCCAAATGATATGCCATCATTGGAGAGCAGGTCGACAAGCTCTTGGAAGTTAGGTACATTGAAAAAGTCCACTACCCAAACTAGGTCGCCAATGTTGTCTTAGTGAAAAAGTCCAATGAGAAATGACAAGTCTATGTGGACTACACTGACCTGGTCAAGGCCTGTCCCAAAAATAGTTTTTCCCTTTCGAGGATGGACTAGCTGGTTGACAGCACAACAGGGTACGACCTCTTAAGCTTCATGGATGCATATTCTAGTTATAACTAGATCTCCATGCACTCGTATGACAAGCAGAAGATGACCTTCGTCATTGATATGGGGCTGTACTGCTACAAGGTTGTTCACAACCCATAGTGTAGGCTCGCGATGTAGTAATAACTCGTGAAAAAAAGGTTGAATCCACAGGGACTAAACTTGTACATATTATAAAAAGAAATAGAACTAGAAGAAGATCTAAATCTGAATTGTGAAATAAAAGAGAGTAATTGTGAATAATGTTTAAACTATCAATTAAAGGTGGGAACTAGGGTGCCAAGGATCCACTTGTAGCTATTAAGATGCTACCTTGTTTGATTTATAAAATGTAATTAGAATTTAAGTCTTATCCTATCTAATTGGAAGATAAAACAATTTAAATTAAATATGAACTTTTCATTGATCTAATTCTCAATGGAGGAGAATTATGAAGATTGGAAGGGATTCATCACCCTATCATGCCCAGGAGACGATGGTGAACAATGAGATTTACCAATCTCACTATCTCAAAACAGGAAAAGAAGAGATCCAAAGCTATCACAACATTTATTGTAATTTGAGTCACAATAAATCATAGAAAACTGGAAATATTTCTTTAATATCAATCTAGAAATCAATGAAGTTCAACAAGAAAAAGAATCAAAGCAAAATAAACATCCCAATATGCTACAAGCTTCACCTCTTACCCCTAGTTAAGAGGTTTAGCCAACCATAGACATGATTGAAACAAAATCTCTTAAACAAAGCATGAAAAATAAACTATGGAAGAAGAAAAACTCTTTGGCAGCTACTCCACCCTTATGCTATGCTCCTTAAGACCTTTCCAAACCCTAAAAGATGATTTGGAGCATCTTAGGTAGTCCTATTTATAGTTATGGAACTCTAACTTTAGCACCTAGTTGGAAAAATCTAGAAACTGCCTCAAATTTAAGCACTCTCCGTGGTTTGCTAAATTAAACTTCACTCTGCACAGTTTTCTAAAATATACTTCACTCTGTACAGCTAAAATAGATTCTGAGTTTTAGAATATGCTTTTTCAGGATAATTTTAGAAATATGTTTGTTTTCATGACAATTTCAGAATTTCTTTTATTCACTTTAAATCTTTGATTCTCTTCATTCCTCACTTCGTTTTCTTGGATCTTTGGCATGCGAATTCTTCATTATTGACTTCCAAATCTCCAAATCTTCATTTAGTAATCTTTTGAGCATAAATCTTCCTTTTGGCATCAATTTCATCTTAAGCTATTGAAATCACCTCGCACATGAAAACACGTGTAATTAAATCGATTAAGCACTATCATGTTTATAAAACTAAGGTATAAATAGGGAGAAATATACAATATTTCACACTCAACCCCCCCCCCCCCAACCAGCATTTTGCTAGTCCTGAGCAAAACATGTGTGAAGTGATCTTCAATTCTAAATGTTTAAAGTTCTTCAAGAAAATAATAATTTGCATAAACAAGTATGAATGAGTATAATCTAAAGAAGTGGGAGTGAAAATTTATAAACTTAGAGCCGAATCAAATGAGAAATCAATCAAATAGATTATTCATCAATCAATCTAGAGCATAAATTCATATATCAAGTTTTCCCAATGTGCTTAGTGAATTTTAATTTACTTTCTATAAAAGTATACTATCATTACATAATATTAGTCATGATCATCACCTTAAGATTAATTGAATAATAAAGTACTGATTCTGAACTTATCCCCCTTTCTTTCTTTTTTTCAGTTTTTTATTTTATATCGACGGCCTCTTTTTATTTATTCATTCTTTCCAGACTTTGCTCTTTTCATCATATATGACAGTATGTCGATCTCACTGTTTGTTTGTTTGTTTTTTTAAATTTTTTTTTTTTTAAGGTGGATAAAATTCTCCAAACTTAATTCACAATCATCTATCAATGCTTCACATACTAACAATCAGAAATTCTAGCATAATTCATAGAAAACAACTTGAATATGTCTTGTGACTTATATTAACATGATATTCAAACTTCCTCTTAATCAATTGAGTGCCAGAACTGTAGGTGATAAACTACTTAGTTCATCAAACTCCAACAATTCAAAATTCAATCTCAATCTTATCATCATACTCAAAACATTCTTTACATATACAATTTATTATTTTCCAAACAGATTTCAACTTGAAACATTGAAATTTTTTTTTTAAAAATTTTGCTCAGAACTAAGAAAACACTAATTAGTTTACCTAATCTACACTGCCCTACCTAAAATCTTCATTGTCCTCAATATAAAAAAAATATAACCATGCAATGCATATGAGACGAAAAGAAATGAGAAGTGATAAAAAGGTAGTACCTGAAGAAAGGGGATTGATGTTTTTCCAAGGTTCTCAATGTGAAAATAGGTTAGCACAAAGACTCAAACAAACTGAAAGCAAACTATCATAATCCTAAATTCTACTAAAACAATAAAAACTAACTACACATCCATCTGACTAAGAGATCAATCCTGGTACATAGGATTAGTCAGAGGCATGGACATGTCCTCTGAGTCAAATTTCTCAACAAATGGCTTTAAACGATGTCCGTTCACTTTAAAAACATGACCATTCATTGGATTCTTTATCTCAACGGCCTCATGTAGATAGACATTAGTAATAGTGAAAGGGCTGGTCCATCGAGATAGGAGTTTACCTGGAAAAATGTGTAACTAAGAATTGTACAGGACTTTTTGACTGGTTATGAATAATTTCCAAAGGATGTTTTTATCGTGGAACACCTTCATCCTGTCGTTGTAAATTCTCGAGTTATCGTATACATCATTCCGTATTTCCTCAATTTCATTCAATTGTAGTTTGCGCAGTGAACTAGCGTTATCCAAATTGAAGTTGGAGCATCTCTTGGCCACGAAGGTTTAGGGATTTTCACCGAGGAACATCTATGGTGCCCATATTCTAGGGCAAAACATTTCTAATGTCCCATCTGGTCATCCATGATATGCCTATGGAGGCCACGGCCCTGATGTCGTTAGGGCATACGGTGGTCATATCACAAAATGTAAGATGCGTGAATCACACATTCCAATCATGCATCAATCTTGCGCATACCGTTCGCTGATGTGGGGCAACTTTGTCTCTTAGGGAGTCCCATAAACAACCTACCTAATGACATATGCAATGGTCAACCACATCTCATAACAAACATGCAGATGATGCGTATGAGTATGCATCATGATGCTATGCTGTCACATACTCATAATCAGTATTGACAATCGACACCAATAATCGATATCGATAATTAGCCTATACAATTGGCCTCGACAATTAGAATCGGCCTTGATAATCAGAATTAGCCTCGACAATCAGAATCGACCTCGACAATCGGAATCGGCCTTGATAATCGGCCTCGACATTCAGAATCGGCCTCGACAATCAGAATCGGTCTCGACAATCGGAATCGGCCTTGATAATCGGAATCGGCCTTGACAATTGGAATCGGCCTCGACAATCGGAATCGGCCTCAACAAAGGGCCTAACGAAAGGTCATAATGTAAACATTTAACCATCATTGCCCATCAATGTGGACATCTAACCAACATTGTTCTCAAGGAGTGGCCCATATAGAGCCAAACGTATAGTGGGCTCATGACCTTACATAAGGGCCTAATATACATCGCAATGGGCCTTACTCAAGGGCTACATATACATCATATTGGGCCTCACTCATGGGCCTTACTCAAGGGCCACATATACATCATATTCGACCTCATCATATGGGCCAATATACATCACATTAGGCCTCATCAAATGGGCCACAATTACATCCAGGTGGGCCTTAACGGATGGGCCAAATTACGTCAAGGTGGGCCTTAACGAATGTGCCAAAATATGTTAAGGTGGGCCTCACGGATGGGCTACAAATACATTAAGGTGGAATCATAATGCACCTCATATACATCACATTCGGCTCCACACAAAAGCCTCATATACATCTCATTGGGCCTCATCAAATGGGCCGCAAATGCATCTCATTGGGCCTCACTCAAAGGCCATAAATACATCTCATTGGGCCTCATTCAAAGGCCATAAATACATCTCATTGGGCCTCATTCAAAGGCCATAAATATATCATATGAGCTTGATTTATAGGCCATAAATACTTCACAATGGGCCTCATACAACAGGTGGGCCTTATATATATATATATATATCAATATCAAGTGGGCCTGATGGAGCAGCCCATGATTTAATAAAAATAGATGGACAGCGTGGTTAAAACACATCACAGGTGGGATTTCAACCATCCTAGCTCTGCTGGATGGTGAGGATACATCACATCATCAAGGTGGGCCCCACCCCCACACGCGCAGCTCGTGTGGGGTGCATCCCACGTCCCATAAAAACGGACGGTGTGGATATAAACCACATACATTAGGTGGAGTCCCACTTTGGATGGATGGTGTGTATACAAAATACATACATCATGGTGTGCACACACAACACAGAAAACAGTTGGACGACGTGATATACGACACATCAGCAAGGTAGGGGTCCACCCCACACGTGCAACACGTGTGGGTGGGTCCCACATCTAGCCAAGAGGGGACGAACGACTTGTATAAAACACATACATCATGGATGGTCACGGAGCTTACTGACGTTAATCAGCAGTGGGACCCACGTCCCTAGGAGATGGATGGTCTGGATTTAAAACTGATGGACGGTGTGTATATAACACACTCCTCATGATCGGGCCTAGCTTGTTGACGTCCTCAGACGAACGGTTGGACGCAACACATACATCATACGGACTGACAGAACTTGTGTCGTCAATGGGGAAGCCACCTAGATGGTGGTTGCTAGTCCACAGTCCAAATGATGGACGGCTGGGATTTAACAGATACTTCATGGTGGGGCACCATCAGATGGATGGTTAGATAAAACACATGCATCATAGGTAAGTCCCACCGTCCTGTAGTATGGACAGTGTGTGTATAGAATAAATACAGCAAGGTGGGTCCATCCCACACGTGCCACACGTGTAGGGTGGCCACGTCCAAGATATATGGACGGTTAAGATATAAACATACTTCACGATCAAACCCTCTATCCCAGTCCATGGACGGTGGGGATATACAACATATATTAAGGTGGGTCCCATATTGTTGGGTGACATCAATACAACAGCTATATAGCTGCTGTAAACGCACACCAGCCGATCCCCTTTTCCAGGCAGGTGGGTCCCACGTGGGGCCCACCATATATACTTGTGTATATATATGTGTATATATTATTATTATTATTATTATTATTATTATTATTATATTTAATTTAATTTTTTTATTTTTACATTGACCAGTGTCCAGCCCTGAACAGGTAGCCTGGATGATCAGAGAGATGAATTTCCACTGTCTAGGGACTGGACAGTGGATAAAACACTTTCCTCATGGTGGTCCCACATCCAGTGGACCACACGTGTTAGATGAAGATGATATTTGTATTTTTCCTTTCATCTAGGGACACTGGATGTCCAGCAGATGGACGGCCCTGGATCAGGCACGCCATCAAGGTGGGTCCCGCGGTTAGATGGATATAACACATGCTGGTGGGCCACACATACACACATCAAGTGGGCCACACACTTCTTCATCATCATCACCATACAAAAAAAGAAGAGAGAGAGAGAGAGAGAGAGAGAGAGAGAGAGAGAGAGAGAGACGCGGTGCAGTGGAGGGACCCCACCATTATGGGCCCCTCATATGATTATAGTACATGCATCAAACTGGGTCCCATTACAAGTGGGTCATCAAAAATCAACATAGATCACCCACCATTGGATCTTGTCTTCCTTCTTCTACCAATGCATGCTAGAGCTCCAATGGAACATGATTCAACGGTTGAGATCGATCATGGAGGGTGGAATTGGGTGGTAGGAAGGTGGGCCACAATAGCTTCTCTCTCATGGAGCTAGCTTGGATGGTTGCTCTTGGGAGCTTGGAATGAAATGAGAGAGAGAGATGTGATGTAAGGAG
Source organism: Magnolia sinica (assembly GCF_029962835.1). Classification (NCBI taxonomy): domain Eukaryota; kingdom Viridiplantae; phylum Streptophyta; class Magnoliopsida; order Magnoliales; family Magnoliaceae; genus Magnolia; species Magnolia sinica. The sequence continues at coordinate 52,544,130 of NC_080573.1, forward strand.
AGAGAGGGGGGGGATGGGTGTGAGTCATGGACTGATGGGGAGTGATGGGTGAGTGATAGGTGTGTACTTGACATGTATGGGTGGAGAGAGAGAGAGAGAGAGAGAGAGAGAGAGAGAGAGAGAGAGAGAGTTGACTTTAAGGGTTACTTTTAGGGATGAGACATGTACTTGATTGATGGGATTGATGGGACATATTCTCTTAGGATTTGCAACGCATAGCATTTTCCTCGAACTGAATGTGGGCCCACATCTCATGGCTCAGTTATCGCCTCAGTGCGTGAAATGTGGTGTCAGAAACACGGTGATGGCACAGTCGCAAGGATATAAGTCTTGGGTCTAGCCAACTATGGAATACGGAATACAACTCAGGATCGTGTGCAAACGTCGGTTATAGATAGAAGGTCATCGAAATTCGACCGAGAGGACTGCGGAAGCCTACGGAACGGTACGGTCTAGGATACGGGCCTCACACTTCTTATAGCTGCTCCCTCTATCTCCTTGCAGCTGCTCCGCCTATCACCTGTATCACCATGCATATAAACTATACACAATTGTTCTCATGGTGGGATTTGTTCTCTCCTTTTTGTTAATTATTGGCAAAGGTTAGAATATACCATTCATAAACAAATTGACTGAAGTTGAAATTAAAGAAATTGGGAGAATCAATATAGGAGGGCTATGTGGGGATGCCATATTCTAGATGCCCAATAGATTTCACTTTATAACATGTAATCACATCTCCAAAATGCATAATATAGATAGTAGGGTGTACAACATTCCATAAGAGACATTATAAGCACATTTGCATTTGAAAATAGAGCATAGAAATCACCATTTAACAACCATAATTAAACCCTTTCATGGGCATATAAATAGTGATAAACCAATCACCATGCCATAGTCAGCATTCATCCCTATGAGCTTATAATAAGCAATATTCAGCATCCTACAGACATGATTTATTCTCATAGACAATTTAATATCAAGCTCAGAAATATCACCATTCATTAAAGCACATAAACTGCCCAAGCTTGGCAGAGAAAAGATCATCCAAAAAGAATAACATCTAGCCCATCATGGGCACATGTAACCCCAAAACAAAATCCAACCATTTTGCCCATTCATGGGCATAAAAAAAAAAGTCTCCACAAACGAAGCAACCTAGCGTAAACACATTGACTAAGGTGCTCAAGTCTCACCATCTGTCAGTAAGTCAATAACTTGTTGTGTTGTTCGTTGCAATGCAACATGATTCTCCTCGATCCTGGTCAGACGCATCTCGCAATTTCGAAGACGTTCATCAATGTTAGCTTGTCCATTCAGCAGATATTGGCCAAGTGTGCTGATTGGAACGTCAGGGATTACTTACTAACTCCGGACTATTGAGTGGCGTGTGATCAGAACCCCATAGTGTTAGCCGTTGACTGTCTTCTACGCCATGGGTTGAAGGATGAGGACTGTCCGGTTGGTAGGAGGTGGTCATACACAAGTGCTGAAGGGAAGCATCATCGAACCAAACTTCTGGCTATGTTGTATCAAATGTGGGTGGCAATCCCACAAATTGTGCTAGCTTGCATATGAGGGACGGGAAATGGAGTATATCAAGGTTTTTCTCTTTGACTATTTGAGTCAATTGCCCTAGGATTAGGGTCGGCATGCACACGAGAACTTCTTGGTAGATGTCGTATAAGACATGCAGCATAAACGGAGGGAGATCCTTTCCTGTTGCATCACAGGGATACACATTTGTACTGAAAATGTTGTTGATAATCTTGAATGTGGTCTCAAGATATTTAACAGGAAGTACATTCCCTTCATTCTGAGGAATAGTGGCCCCTTTGCACAGTGTGCGTGTCACTTCCCCCCATACGCCTAGAGCATTTAGATTTCACTCAGTGACTAGTATCCATGTAACCTCCACACCCAGGAGATGTCCAATCAACACTGGAGTGATGAGTTTGGTTTGATGCATAAACTCCAAGCTAATACACGGTGGATCTCCACAAATGGTGTGGCAACAATTGAAGAACTGGTGAATTAAATCATATTGGTATGGACCACCAAGATTGAGTATATTTTTCCATTTGATTGTCTCCAACATGAGGTCCACCCCATATGGTTTAATGACACCATTTAGAACAACATGATCAGCTATTGTGACTTCCTCCCAATCAGGGCGTTTGGGAGGAGAGCCACATGCTGCCGGTTTGTCACCTCTAGATTTCTTTGTTTTAAAAGATTTAGCACAAGATAGTTCCTTACCTTTACCCTTCACCATGCTTTCTTCCTTGAAAGAGAAGTCTCCTCAAGATAGAAGGATTAAAGGAAGTCAGAATCCAGAGAAGATGAGAAGAAACAGTTCTGGATTTTTCGCGCTCGCACTATCTTTTTATATCAGAGATCGTCGATGACATCAAATCTGATTCGATATCATTGAACACAGACTCATAATGGCATCAAAGTCTGTTCCAATGACTATTGGAAAGAACCAACGGACATTCCCGGGATACAATGTTTCATGTTCCCGAGAGTCTTCGATGACATTGAGAGTGACTCGATGTCATCGAATATGTCAATTTTTACTTTTATTTTTGAATTTTGATCCTTTTTATTTTTGACATATCAAGTGGGCATTGGTCAACACATGAAAATATGCCTATTTTGCATATTTACTTTTAACCAAGACCACGACAACATTTATGTTCTCCTTTTTCTAAAAAGGAGGACCTTAGTCCTCAGATGTGCCTATTTAGCTCATTTAGACTATGCATTTTTATCAAAATGCACATAATCTAATGGATTTTTGGAGATCACCAAATCTATTCGCATCAAGAGGTTTTGTAAGGATATCGGCAAGTTCTCTTTCCATAGACACATAATCCAGTACGATGATTTCATCTTCAACAAGCTCTAGAATAAAATGGTGTCGGATGTCAATATACTTAGTCGTTGAATGTTGAACTGGATTTTTTAAAATATTGATGGCACTTGTATTATCAAAGAAAAGAGTCATCGTGGATTGCTCAATCCTGTAATCCAACAACATTTGTTTCATCTAGAGAAGTTGTGCATAAACCTGCTGCGATGTATTCGGCCTCAATAGTGAGTAGGGATATCGAGTTTTGTTTCTTACTCTGCCAAGATACCAAACAATTTCCGATATAAAAACAGCCGCCACTGGTTGATTTGCGATCATCTATATTTCCAGACCAGTTGGCATCAGAGTATTCGGCAATGATGGTAGATGTTTCGAATGGATACCATAACCCAAAGGTGGTTGTTTCAGCCACATATTTGATGATTCTCTTAACTACTGATAAGTGTGATTCCTTTACGTCTACTTGATATCATGCACATGCACCCATGCGAAACGATATATTTGGATGGCTGGGGGTAAGTGTTTCGAACAAGAAACAAATGCATTCAATTTGGGATATTATCTTATTCAAACATAATAGAGAGAGAGTATTAAGAACAATCATCATATTTTATTAGTACTGAGTTCATTTACATCCTCAAACATCCCTTGAGTCTAAGATAGATTATTTAGAATGCAGGAATTGACAAAGTTTGAATATCTAAGTCAGATATCAAATCCGGCAGCACTTTGACTCACGATTTGATCATCTCTTTAAGAGGAATATGACTCGAATATCTCTTCTATTGGTTTATCCTCTTGAAGCTTGAACAGAAGAAATCTGGTAACTTGGCCATTTCAGCAGCATGTCAGCCCTTTAAGCTTTACAGACTAAAGGGCAGTCTGGTTGCACGGACCCATGCAACCGATATGGTTTGCGTGGGTCCTCGCAAACCATCGGAGCCTTCTCTTTCTCACCTTCAGTCTCCCTCCTTGCTTTGCTTCATTTCTAAAATCTTCAATCACCATAAATGAGAGGGGGAGTGGGGTATTTATAGCCCTTCACACGTGCAAACCCTCGATCTTTGTGCCATGGGACCCACCTTCACTAGATCCAACCACTAATGATCAACTACTCCTGAAATCCATTGCACGAACCTGCGCAACTGATATGCTTTGCGCGGGTCCACACAACCGATATGGTTTGCGCGGGTCTGCGCAACCGATATCAAGTTACACTATTTTTCATCTTTGCTTGCTCATTTCTTCTAATCTCTGTCTTTTAATCTTTTCTTTCTTTCTTCCTTGCCTCTAATATTTCCTCATTTTTCGTCGTATGATAGAAACTTCATACATTTTTTGGTACATCAACAGATGTCCCTTCAATCCTTCTTTGTTTGATAAATGAAATTAAATGGAGGATCGATCTTCTTTTGCACGAAAATCCTTTCCCGGAAAAGACCCTTCATGAACACAGAAATGACTATATATCGGAGAAGAATCACTTAAACAGAGAACTTCAATAGTCGAGCTCAGATGAAGGATCATGTTTCGAATGAATCACAATGGAAAGAATCAAGCTTGAATATATTGCGGCTGAAGGATGACTGGATGGTCAAGCCCGAACGAAAGACTGAATGGTGCGCTTGAACGGAAGACTGAATGATCGTGCTCAAACGGAAGACTGAATGACGCGCTTGAATGGAAGACTGAATGATCGTGCTCTAACAGAAGACTGAAACGATCATGCTCGAATGGAAGACTGAAACAATTGCACTCGAATAGAAAATTGAATACAGAAGTTAATGCAACAACAAAAGCACTCAGTCTTCATAGCGGTGAATCAGACAGAATGTTTCTCCTTTGTTCATGCGATTCTTTTCTTCTTCACCGAAACTTGCTATCGTAATGGCTACGGCAACTTCATCTTTGAGTAACTTGATCAGGGAATTGTCTCTCAATGTTGCTCCTGCTGTAACGATTTCTTCAATCAATTTCGGCATCTGTTTCTCTGAATTCTGCATCTAGGGAGTGGTTCTTTAATACTACCCCTGCTGCAACAATCTTTTTTATTCTCCTTTATTTATGGTCTTCATAACCCAAACTTTTGAATGGTAATCTTTTCGGCCAAATTGATTGGAATTAGTATCTCAAGAAGTCATAAGTTTCCAATTTAGTTTCATGAAGTATTGATAATTTTGAAATGTATTGAAAGCTTTTTAGAATAATTGTAAGATTTATAATATGATAATGATTTAGTCCTATGTTTGGTAGCATGCTTTGCATTGCATTTGTTGCATTCTTTGCTCATTATATCATGCTCTTGACGACGTTGTCTCTGGTTTTAAGGGTCCTTCTTCTGAATCTTTTCCTATTTATGCCCCATGACACTTCTTCTTAAGCTGGCTGGGAGTATGATTCCCCTTGGACATTTACTGAGTCTGCTAGAGCATATTCGAACCTTGATCGCCCTGATCACCTTCCTTCTTTTAGCACTTCTTATTCCTGGATACAATGGTGGGTTCACTAGAATTTTAGTTGAATATTGCTACCCAGTAGATCATGCCATATGGATTCTTCCCCCTCGCTGCTGATATTCTCAAGGGATGGATAGTCTTTGGTATGCCTTTGAAGAATACCCATGCATTTCCCATAGAAACTAATAGCTCTTCGCAATTCTATCTTCCCCCTCCTTTGTGGATTTCAAGAAATAATATTCCTTCGTCATCAGAAAGGCCGGAGACAGGAAGACATCGTCATCCTCTTCAGAAGGACAAATATATTATCATCAAAGACACCTCTTCTTCGGACGAATAGACATATTTTAATGTACTTGGCTTTAGAATAGAGATATTGAATATCTTGATCAATCTTAATGTAACCATAATATGTACCTATTTCAAAAGAAACAAATTTTGTATATTGCATATCCATTTATGCTAAATATGAAATTTTCATGATTTTTGTTATCATATCAAGTAGTTTGTATCTTTAAGCGTATTCCTAGCAGATAGATGATCATGCATTCTTTGCAGCATTGTGAATGCTGCGCATGCTATGCATAGTTTAAGATCTTGCATAATGGAGCTAGTGCACTTTAACTGACCATGACTAGATACGACCTGACCGTACTGAACTTGACTAGACTATGTCTAACTGGACAAGACTTGATTGGCCACAACCTTTTCACCAGTTTAAGTTCTTGAGTAGTGGAGCAAGCAGTTTCTTAGACTCATGCGGGAGTTAGGTCTTACACGAATGGTCGCTGTAACTCTATAGAGTTCATGGGACTTATCGCGGCCGGGGAGTTCACAAACCGCGATCCATCAGAGGGGCCCAATGACGCTACCGGGGCATGAACTCAGTGGGATTTACGCACAGGGCTGGCCACGGTAACTCTCTAGAGTTCACAGGGGGCTCAAGTGCTACCTTTGGTACCAAATCCAAGGTCGCCAGTCCATCCATGAGGGGTCATCTTGCTTTAGAGACCTGTCATCTTGCTTCAGAGACTTTTCTTCATGCGTTACTACTGAAATCAAACCAGGGATCTAGGGAGTCATCCTGCTTTAGAGACTCACTTTTTCTTCGACTGCAAGGTCAGACCCATTCATAGGAGGGTATTTTCATCCTTCCCCGTGACACTGTCGGAAGCTATACAGACGACATGAGTCTTACATGATTGCTTCGTCGATTGCCCACATGGGTATGCATGTGATTTGGTCTATATGGGTTTTTTAAGGCCACTAGCTCTACACTGCTACCTGAATAACATATATATATATATATATATAGCGCCGATGATGATAGCTCTTATGCGTAGTTGGCTATTGAGGGCTTGGCTAGGCTGCCTTAAATAATGATAAGCTACAATTGCTATGTTCAACTTTATATGTGGTTGGCCATATAGTTTTATTCCACTACTAAAAATAGTGAATCAATAATTGATATTTCATTGCCGCTGATAATGTTTTGTCAATATTTGTGTTATATTTGAAATAGTTTATCAGCTTGGCAATGATAGCAATTTTGATAAGATAAGCTTGTATGAGCGATTGATGACGACAGCGATAGTTGGTGATTTTGGCGATAATCATCGACGCTTGGCGATTTTGGCAATATCATCAACGCTTGGCAATTTTGGCGATATCATCGACGCTTGGCGATTTTGGCGATATCATCGACGCTTGACGATTATTAACGATGACAATTATTGACATTGGTGGCAATCATCAACACTTTATAGCCATCATCAATGCTTAGCAGCGATCATCAACGCTTAACAACGATCATCAATGCTTGAGAAATGTTTAAGAAGCTTTACTTGAAAATTTGCACCTTTCATTCGTCTTTTGCAGCCCTTTCATCCTTCTACTTGTCATGCCCCCTTTTGATTAGGAAGCATTGCTTTAGGAATCTAAGTAATCAAAATCATGATGTTGCGATCCTTAACAAATATACTGATGTTGCATTATTTCATACTGTTTGTTCAAGATTGGCATTGCCCCCAGTCTTGAACTGATCAGGCCTATGCACTCTTATTTCTTCTTTTATTTCATACACTTTCGTTATAAAAATTTCACCTTTATCAATCATCGTTTGTAACTTGTTCTTCAAATTGAAACAGTTCTTCGTTCGATGTCCGAGGAAACGATGATAGTAGCAATAATCATCTTCGCTTATTTTCTTCATTTCCATTGGACATTTCGGCCATGGCAATTTGATCTTTTTGGCTATTAGCAATTTGTTCAACATAGGGAGCATATCATCTTTTTCAAATGAATACCTCATACAATCCTTAGGCTGTGTAAATTCTTTCTTCATTTTCTTGGTTGTATGTTCATTCATATTTCTTGTATCTGAACTTCCTTGCTCATTCTGTTGATTCATTGCTTTTCTTTCTTCCTCAGTCGTATCAGTTGAATTTCTCCCAAGGTTCGGAACCAACAGGCTTATATAAAAGTCAGACACTTTTGCAATTATCCTTTCTAAAATACAAGCCTCTTCAATCAGATCTTGAAATGTCTGTGTATTCGAATCCATGAGACTTAAGGCAATACTTGACCTTATGCTTTCCATGCACAACTTGTTCTTTTTCTTATTTCACCAATCGCAAGTGTGATGCCCCAGGATCCTCCATCGAATAATGAATTCTCTGACTGGTTCATCCTCTCTTTGGCGAATGGAAGCTAATCCATGACTGACTTCTTTAGAGGATAACTCAACAAATTGTGAATTATAACGAGAGTTTCTAAGTGAATTTATTACTGCTGGCCATTCCCTTGTCACAACAGCCTTCCCTTTATCTTTCCAGTTCTTTGTCAGATCTCTTGCAAATGTCATGTTCACAGTGACTTTATTATCCCACCCTTCATTCCTATTCATCACTATCTCACCTTGTTTTATCATCCGCTTCAGTATATTTTTTAGTGTAAAACAATCTTTTGTACGATGTCTTGAACAACGATGGTAATGATAATATTTTTCTTCTTTAGTCATTTCGACTTCTTCTGGATATCTCGGTGAAAGTAAGCTGATAGTTCCGACGGCAAGCAATTGTTCCATCATTGACAACATATCTTCTTTGTCGAATGCGTATTCCCTGTAGGAGTCGTATGGTTGCAGTCGCTTATCGTTTACTCGATCCTTATATCGATCTGAATCTTCTCTCTTCTTTGTTTCTCGTTTATTGTAAAAAATATTCTTTTTCTTTTCTTGATTAATAGTATTTACCATTCATGTATTCAGTTCTCTTATTTCTGTCTTGATCTAAAAGGCTGGCATTTTTCTAGCCATCAATTCCAATGCATGTGCTTTTTTTGCAAGATCTCGGAAAGTCTTTATATCAGTACTCATGAGCCCGAAAGCAATTCTTGATTCCATAGAATTCAAACACATGTTCACTTGTTCTTTCTCTTCTGGTAACTATCTACATGAAGCCCCCAAGGTCTTCCACCTGTCAATAAATTTCTCCACGGGCTCCTTTTCTCTTTGTCTGACAGAGGCCAATTCTGCAATATTGACGTCGAGTTCTGATGAAAAGAAATTGGATATGAATACGCCTTGCATCTGTTCCCAAGTTTTTATTAACTCAGGCGCCAAACCAGAATACCATCGAAATGCTTTGCCTGTTAAAGAAGATCCAAACTACTATAAACAATATTGAGGAATAGTGGAGAGATTCCCCATAGTAGTGATAAAATGTATGAGATGTTCTTCTGGAGACCCATCTCCTCTAAATTTCTGAAAATCTGGCTGCTTGAAGTTGGCTGGAAATGGAACATCTTCTACCTCTCTTGGATATGGTGTTCTGTATCGGAACCTCCCAGCATGTTCATGCTCTCTGACAATGTCTACAACCATCTGTTGCATCTCCTCTTGCGTTATTGTCCTAGCAACTGGAGCAGACCCGTGAGATCCTACTCTTTGTGGCAATGAAGCTTCAGGTTGTTGCTTTTGTTCGTTCATAGTCGCCATTACTGGCGGGACCGTTGCTTGAGACACGTTATGAGCAAGGGTGGTAAAAGCTTCTTAGAGATTTCGACATTCCTCCATCAAGATTCTTTGAGCTTCGGCCATCTCAGTCATACGTTCATCAACATTTGGTGGGGGATCTTGACTAATTCCCATCATATGTACAATGGCCTCTCTGCTCTACGATGACACCGTTGTTGGAGTAGAATGGGAATATAACGAGATAAAATTACTGATCGAAAAGGGAAATTTCGTTTGATCTGCCTATGCTTCTGCAGAATTCAGTTGACTGTGAAATTTCCTGCCGAGGCGTATCTTGAGGTGAAACATAAACTGCATCGTATATTGATGATTTACCCTTTTCTTTCCTTGTCCATCGAATCTTTGTGATAGGCAATGCTGGGAAGTCTTGGGTTGTCAAAGAGGGAAGAGATCTCTCTGGATATAAGGTCGGAGGAGCGATTTTAGGATTTTTTTTAGCCATATTCTATGTTACTAGTCTTCTGATCTTACGTAGAGATGAGTTTATCTTGGCAGTTACTGTATTTCGAGCCTTTGTTCTTCGAGATGCTACGACAATCCAAGTATCATTATTCTCTTGTGCCAATGGCGAAGCAGATATAACTCTGACCATAGCTTCGGGCTTGTCATTCTTGTTCGTAGTAAACTGGGCTTTGTGACTTATAAGCTGGTTCATTGCATATTCTATTACAAACCCATTCGCTGTGAAGTAGAAGTTCGTCTTCTTCATTATGCTTGTCAATGATTGTAATTTGAAATTTTGTTTTCTTCAGATTCCTTTAGAATAAGAATATAAAATCAAAATTAGTATTTAGATAATGAAATATTCTATCTTAGAGATGAAGTGGGGGATGTTCCCTTTGAGAGTCGCCATTTTGGCGTCGGAAAGATGCCAAACTTATGACGAAAGTTCCCGTCACTTTCTCAATGTTATACTTAAATAAGATAATGCTCCCAGCAGAGTCGCCATTTTGTTTCGAACAAGAAATAAATGGATTCGATTTGAGATATTATCTTATTCAAACATAACAAAGAGAGAGTATTAAGAACAATCATCATATTTTATTAGTACTGAATTCATTTACATCCTCAAACATCCCTTAATTCAAAGATAGATTATTTAGAATACAGGAATTGACAAAGTTTGAATATCCAAGTTAAATATCAAATCTGGCAGCACTTTGACTCGTGATTTGATCATCTCTTTAAGAGGAATATGACTCGAATATCTCTTCTACTGGTTTCTCCTCTTGAAGCTTGAATAGAAGAAATCTGGTAACTTGGCCATTTTAGCAGCATGTCAGCCCTTTAAGCTTTACAGACTGCAGGGCAGTCTGGTTGCGCGAACCCGCGCAAACCATTAGAGCCTTCTCTTTCTCACCTTCAGTCTCCCTCCTTGCTCTACTTCCTCTCCAAAATCTTCAATTACCATAAATGAGAGGGGGAGTGGGGTATTTATACCCCTTCACACGTGCGAACCCTCGATCTCTGTGCCATGGGACCCACCTTTCATTAGATCCAACCACTCATTATCAACTCCTCCTGAAATCCATTGCGCGGACCCGTGTAACTGATATGCTTTGCACGGGTTCGAGCAACCGATATGGTTTGCGTGGGTCCATGCAACCAATATTAAGTTACACTATTTTTCATCTTTGCTTGCTCATTTCTTATAATCTCTGTCTTTTAATCTTTTCTTTCTTTCTTCCTTGCCTCTGATATTTCCTCATTTTTCATCGTATGATAGAAACTTCATACATTTTTTTCGTACACCAACAGTGAGATATAGTAGGCTCCATATCATGCTTTAGTAAAGATGTTGATCCACACTCTTGCCATTTATATCTTTGAGAAGTTTGAGTGTGGTACTCATGGGGGTATGATAGGTACGACCCGATTCAAGTCCAAATCTCTTTACTAAATCTTTTGTATACTTGGGCTGATATATAAATATTCCATTGTGCATTTGCTTAACCTCTAGTCCCCAAAAGAAATTCAACTCACCGATCATACTCATTTCAAATTCAGATTTCATGAGTTCGGCAAAGCTATGAGTAGTATCTTCACATGTAGAGCTAAAGACTATATCATCCACATAGATCTGAGCAATAAGCAATGAATTCTCTGTCTTTTGTGTGAATAGTGTTTTATCAATACTACCCCTATAGAATTTATGATACAAAAGAAATTGTGTTAAACGTTCATACCAAGCACGAGGTGCTTGTTTGAGGCCATAAAGTGCTTTGCTCAACCGATAGACATGCTGAGGATACTTAGGGTCTAAAAATCCCTTAGGTTGTTCTACATATACATCTTCTTCAAGTACCTCATTAAGAAATGCACTTTTGACATCCATTTGAAATAGTTTAAATTTTAACGTACATGTAATAGACATGAGAATCCTGATTGACTCGAGGCAAGCTACAAGAGTAAAGGTTTCATTGAAGTCAATGCCCTCTATTTGTGAATATCCTTGTGCGACCAGTCTTGCCTTATTTCTAATCACATTTCCTGATTCATTAGATTTATTTTTGAAGATCTATTTTGTTCCAATGATATTTGTGTCAAGTGGTTTAGAAACCAGTTGTCACACCTCATTTCTCCCAAATTGTTGAAGTTCTTATTGCATAACATTGATCCAATGTTCATCTTGAAGAGCTTCTACAATATTTTTGGGCTCAATCTTTGAGGTGAAGCAGAAATGGCTATAAATGCTTTCTATCTAACGTCGAGTTCTTACACCATCATTAGGATCTCCAATGATTTGATTAAGGGGATGATCCTTAATGATGGGTATGTTAGTCGACAATTGAGGTTAATTAGAGGAGGGGATTTTGTTACCTGATTTACCTAGAACGCATGAATCCACATCATGATCTAATTCATTCAAAGAACTTTCTTCTTCATGAGGTTGGTCATTAGCAACCACATTAACAGATTCTTGAATGGTGAGAGTCCTTAGATTGTATACTCTATAAGCACGGCTAATCAGCGCATACCCTAGAAAAATGTCGTCATCACTTTTAGATTCAAATTTTCCTAGATGTTCTCTATCTTTCAGGATATAACATTTACTACCAAAGACACGAAAGTATTTCACACAAGGTTGTTTTCCGTACAGCATAACTAAGCCTGTTTCTTGCAGTTCTCAATTCTTTCTTTCAACAACTTCATTTTGTTGTGGAGTTTTTGGGGTTGAGAATTCATGGTGAATTCCATTCTCATCATAGTATCTTTAAAACCGATTATTTTTAAACTCACCACCATAATCACTCCTGATACGATTTATGCAGTATCATTTCTCATTTTGGAGGCATTTTGCTATAACTACAAATTCATCAAGCACATCAGATTTTTCTCGAAGGAAAGCAACCCATGTAAATATGGAGTAATCATCTACTACCACCAAGACATATCTTTTTCTGCCATGGCTTTCAACTTTGGTAGGCCCCACCAAGTCCATGTGTAGCAAATCCAATGGCTTAAATGTTGCTATGGTGGTTGTCTTTTTGTGTCCAACTTTTATCAGTTTTCCTTTTAGATAGTCATCACACACAATCTTCTCTTCCTTTCTAATCTTGGGAAGTCCTCTCACCAAATTCCTTGAACTTAGCTTGGCTAAGTTTCGATAGTGGACATGTCCTAGCCTTTGGTGCCACAATTTGGACTTGCTCTTCATGGCCATATGGCATTTTGTGGATAGTACATTCTCCCTACTACTTTCAATAGCGTAGCAGTTGTCACTCATGTGTAGACCCTTCATGATAGGTTTTCTTGTATGATTTAAAATTCTACACACATCTTTTTAGAAAGTGACCAAGTGTTCTTTTTCAAAGATCTGAGAAATACTGAGAAGATTATGTTTTAAACCATCCACACAAAGAACATTTTTTATTATGGGAAGACCTAGGCCGACTATTGTTCCATGCCCAAATATTTTTGTGGAGCTCCCATCTCCAAATGTGACTGACCCTCCATCAAATTTTGAATACTCACAAAAGTGAGTTTGGTCTCCTGTCATGTGTCTGGAGCACCCAAAATAGTCACAAAAGTAAGCATCCACTTCGAACTATTGCCAGCATTAAGAGTAGTATGAATCACCAGGCAATTGTTTGACTGTTTCTACTTTTGATACTACCTAGTAGTTTAAGAGTTTTAGAGTATAGTTAGTTTTGGGTATTTGCAGTGTTATCTTTTACATCCTCTAGTCCCACACTATTGGCCATAGTTTCCCAACTTCAGTCAAGATCACTCTCTAGGCAATTAAACCCTTAAGAGAGACTCGCTTTGATACCAATTGAAATTGCAGTAAGACCGCTATAGTTGAAGTCGGAATAGGTCAAAATGTCCTAGAAGGGGGTGAATAGGACTTTATAAACATTTCTTGATAATTAAAATTCCTATTAACCCAATCTTGATCTAATGCAGAACTATTAAGATATACTTTAACTCTAATGGCTTTCAAGCCAAGTAGAGGATCCAATCATAAGATTACTCAATATTTAAATAAGATTTAACAATTTGTCTATGATGGATGAACAATGTGACAATGTGTGTGGGATGTGATTCTTAGCAGTTTTAAACATTCATGTTATCATGTTTCATGTAGTCATTTAAAGTAAACATAATGAACGAATACGCAAATATCAATCCCAAACACATTCATTTATTGTGGTTCGACTATGTGCCTACTCCACTCCCGGTGGATGCACTCAACACTTGAGTGTACCGTATTTCACTAACGGAGGTTTTAAATCAGGTTTACCTCTAACCTTTACAACCTACACAAGGTCGACTCTAGGACCTACACAAGAAACCTGGACATGCATACACGAGGCAAACATTTATGCTCTACACAAGAGCAAAGGTCTTACACAAAGCACCTACATTTTATACTTTACACAAGAGCAAAAGATCCACATAAGGAACCTTGGTTTTATGCTCTACACAAGAGCAAAGGATCTACGTAAGGAACCTATGTTTTAGGCCACACAGGCCGAGGATCCACACAAGGAACCAAGTTTTAGGCCACATAGGTCAAGGACCCACACAAGGACCCGAGTTTAAATACAGGTCAAGGACTTACACAAATACCCTATTTTAGACCACACAGGTCAATGACCTATACAAAGACCCTAGTTTATGCCCTACATAAGAGTAAAGGTCCAACACTAAGAACCTAAATGTACTTTCCCGTCGGAGGCCTCCTATGAGGGCTTAAAAGGGGTGAGAAACATTTATGACCCAATCCTACACAAGGAATGATTAATAGGGTCTCTGAACTCTAATAACTTACATATAAGCAGATGGGCCCCGTTCTTACATGTTGATGAAGATCTCCTCCTTTAATGACAAAGATTCTTCAACTCCCATAATTCGCAACTTGATGATTCTCCAATAGAGGTGACAGGTTGGGTCAAGGTTATGTTGGAATCCACTCTAATAAATGTTTACCTATTTTAGGGAAGGAGTGATTCCAAGCTATCAAGCATTCAGGGGATCCCGGCTCAATGATTTGCCATTAAGATGGTAGCTGGATGATCCTTGAATGGAGAAGTTCATTCACCAATCTACTTTATTGAATATCAATAAAGAGGGTGGATTGAATGATAAACTTCCATGAGAAAAAGGGCTTAGAGTAGGTCATATACAAGTATTCTATCAAAGCTCTCTCTCTCTCTTTCTCAATGTAATAACCTAAAACAAGCTCTCCTTAGAAAGACAAAAAGTCCCAATGGAAATAAAATTGTTAGCGATTGACTGAGTTCGAAGTCATCGAACGTATACTTTCGATGCCATTGAGTATCGGTTCGATGATACTAACTTAACTAAAAACATATTCTAGGAACTTTTTGATAGAAGACTGAAGTCATCGAAATAGATTCGATATCATCGAAATTTGAACTTTGATGTCATCAAATCACTATTCGATTCCTCGACATGACATTACTTAGAGCTTGCTGGACTTTTACAGGAAGGCATCGATGTCATCGATCCTGATTTAATGTCATCGAAATTCAAATTCTGATATCATCTAATCCCATTTCGATTCCTTGAAAGCTCGCTGGATGCTTTTTGTCCTCTTTTTGATTTCATCGACTCCCTCGATATCATCAAAATTTGAATATCGATATCATCAAGGCTATCTCGATTCCTCGAACATTTTCATTGATTTTCCTGTTGAGCTTACTGAACAAAACTCATCTAAATTTGATATCATCGAACCCTTCTCGATGTCATCGAAGTTTGAATTGTGATGACATCAAAGCTCGTTCGATTCCTCGAGCAATGTCAGAATATTTTTTAAGAAGATTTGTTGGACAATGCTCTATGTCCTTTGATATCATCGATACATCCTCGATGTCATCGATAACGATGTTCGATGTTATCGAGAGTATGTTCAATTCATTGAATATATATTTGGTCTAAATTGTTTTGTGGTTGTTGGACACAAAAAGGCCTAATTCGATGTCATCAAGTACTATCCAATATCATCGATCATGAGAGTTTAATGACATTGAAACAGACTCGATATCATCGAGTTCAGTTGAAAAACTTAGAAAAATTTTCCTGTTTAAAACTTAAAGTTTTTAGACTTTTAACTCTTGGGTTGTTCTAAGGCTTTTAAGGCATTATATACCTGAGTGTTTTGGGACATGGGATGTGAGGCTTAGTTTACCTTTGACGAGCTCGAAGTACACATCCAGTTGAGGCAATGACTTAAATGTTCTTCATATGGGGCTCACTTGACTCATCGACTCAACCCTCACCTTAATTGACAAACCAGGGCACTTTCACAGTAGTAAATAAGCCCTTGAGCTTAGTGAAAGCTTCCTAACATTGCTAAGTCTACTCGTATGGTACATCCTTTTGAAGTAGATTGCATAAATGACGAAAGAGGTAATTAAATTTCTTTATGAATCGTTTGTAAAATCCAGCGTGTCTTAAGAAGGATCACACATCTCGTATGCTCTTGGGTGGGGGTAGGTTAGAGATAAGATCAATTTTAGCTTTATATACTTCAATTCCCTTGGACGAGATGATATGTCTAAGAACAATTCCCTTATGAACCATGAAATGACACTTATTCCAATTTGGTACCAAATTCTTTTCTTCACATCGCTTCAGCACATTGTTTAGATTTTCCAAACACTTGTTGAAGGATGGATCAAAGATAGAGAAGTCGTCTATTAATACCTCTAAATATTGCCCCACCATGTCAGAAAATATAACATGCATTACTAAAAAGTGGCAAGGGTATTACACAGTCCGAACGGCATCCTTCGATAAGCAAAGGTGCCAAAGGGGCATGTGAAAGTGGCCTTTTCTTGAGCTTCAATGGCTATCTCTATCTGATTGTAGCCCGAATATCCATCAAGGAAGCAATAATAAGAGTGACTAGATAGCCTTTCTAAGATTTGATCAATGAAGGGCAAGGAAAGTGATCCTTCCTTGTGACAGTATTCAACTTTATTGAGTCATTGCACATTTTGCAACTAGTGGTAACTCTAGTTGGCACGAGTTCATTGTCGGCATTGGCTATGATGATGATTCTGAATTTTTTAGGAACCACCTAAGTTAGACTCACGCATTGGCTATCGAATATGGGGTATATGATACCCACATCCAACAACTTAAGTACCTCGGCCTTAACCACTTCCTTCATGTTTGGATTTAATTGGCGTTGTGGTTGTCGGGAGGTATTCGCATTATCCTCAAGATGAATGTGGTGAGTACAAATCAAAAAGTCAATTCCTTTGAGGTTCGCAATCGACCATTCAAGGACTCCTTTATACTCAATGAGAGTAGAGATAAGCATACTCTCCTGTTCATGCTCAAGGTGGGAGGAAATCACCATCGGGCATGTCTCATCTTGACCTAAATATACATATTTAAGATAAGATAATAAAGATTTTAGGTCAAGCTTTGATGCTTTGAGGCTAGACGACAGAGGCACTACATTAGTTTGGGGTAATTCTTTAAATTGTGGCCTTCATCGGTTAACTTCAAATACCGGCATAGTATCAAGCATGACATCAAGCTCCCTAATCGTGTCATCATCCAAATTAGGAGAGTGGGTCAAGCACGTCTCTAGAGTGTCAGAGTTGAGTCAAAAGTGCTTTATCTTCCATGAAAGAATCAATCATGTTAATGTCATGGGTATCGTCATTATCCTCTGACTGTTTGCCCATATTGAAAAAGATGTTGAGCTCCAATGTCATATTTTCGAAAGATAGATTCATAATCTCATTCTTACAATTAATGATGGCATTTGATGTAGTAAGGAATGGGCGACCAAGAATGACAGGTATCTGAGTGCTCACATCCACGATGGGTTGAGTACCAAGAAAAATAAAATCTACTGGGTAGTAGAATTTATCAACCTGAACCAACACATCGTCGATCATCCCTCTTGGTACACGAATTAATCGATTGGCAAGTTATAATGTGGTCCAGGTGGGTTTTAATTCACCAAGACCCAGTTGTTTATAAACCGAGTAATGAATCAAATTTACACTCGGTCCCAAGTCAAAAAGTGCATGCTCAATCCGGTAATTTCTCAATTACACAAGTGATGGTTAGGCTACCGGGATCTTTGTATTTTTGTGGCACATCTTACTTGAGGATGACACTCACTTTTTCCGTCAAAAAAATTTTCTTTTATATGTTTTGCCGTATTTTGGTAGTACATAGATCTTTCAAAAATTTGGCATATGAAGGTATTTGTTTAATGACATCGAATAGAGAGATGTTAACCTTCACTTGTTTAAGCACCTCTAGAATATCCTGAGAATTAGATAGAAGTTTTGGTGTAATCAACCATTGAGGGAATGAGGCAATCGGCTTACTTTGAGATTCTGTTCTAACTCATGTGGAGTAATGTTATATCTATCATTTTTATTTGCTTCATGGTCCTTAAGCTTTTCGGCCCTTACTGGAATAAATTTGTCAATTGTCTTTCTACTCCTAAGAGTGGTGATAGACTTGGCTTGCCCGATTTGATTTGAAGAGCTTGAGTCACTAATTTCACATTGTGGCTTTGGATTGGGGAGAGGTTGGGCTGAAAGCATCCCTTTCTCCCCACTCGCTAAGTGTGACTCAATCCTTTGAATGGATGATACAAACATTCCCATTGTTGTTTTGATATCTTGGAATGCTTGTATCGTATTCTGGTTGAATAGCTTTTGGTTTTGTATGAATTTTTAAACCATATCCTCTTGGGGCCTCTTCTGATTTAAAAATTGAGTAAGGGCCTCTTGTGGGTTAGCCGTTTGTCCATTCATCCAACTGAAATTTAGATGGTTTCTTCAACTGAAATTATATGTATTTGTGTTCACACCCTAAGTATAGGGTTGTGATGTAGTAATAAACTCGGTGAGACCAAGGTTAAATCCACAGGGACTGAAACTTGTACGTAATCTGAAAATAATCAGAACTAAAATTAGGATAAGATGAAATCTAAATTAGGTAAAAGGAAGGCAATAATTGTGAATTTATTTAACTAAAACTAGTAACACTCAGAGGTAGGGAACTAGGGATTCAGAGGATCTACTTGTAGAGATCAGGGAGATCTATGCTTGATTCATGAACTCAACTGGACTTCGAGTCCCATCTTTATCCGGTTGGAAGATATATCACTAAAGCTCAATCTGAACTTCCTTCGATCTAGTTTTCAAAGAGATGAAAGGTATATAAATTAGAGATGATTCCATCACAATACCATGCCTATGAGACAAAGTAAACAACAAAGTTAAACTAATCCTCAACCAATCAGGGAGATGTATGAATGTTAGGAGAGATTCCATCATCCAACCATGCCCAGGAGACGATGGTGAATAACAGGGCTCCCATGTTCACAATCCCTATAATGCAATGAACATGCTCAAAGCTATCGCAGATCTATTGTAATTTAAGTCACAACAAACCATTAAAAACTAAAAGTATTTCTATAATCAAACCAAAATCAAAGGGAGTTCCATAAATATGAATCAAACTATAGAGAGTATCCCATTATGCTACAAGCTTCACCTCTTAGCCCTATCTAAGAGGTTTAGCCCATCATTGACATGGTGAGGCTAATCTCTCTGGAAAAAAAAACATTAAAAGAAGAAGAGAAATTAAAAGGAAAAGAAAACTCTATGCCGGCCCACGCTCTCGCTTGTTTTGCCCACGTCCAAGCCAAGATATGATGTCCTCATCACTTCTTTCTCTCTCCTTCTTATAGGCAGCCGAGAGTCGGTCGGCTGGGAGTACGTAAGGGAGAGAATCTCTGCAGTAGTAGGCGGTGAAGAACCTACGCAAGAGACAGCTAGGTCGGTCACCGACCCTCCTTGCACACAAGAGCAAGTGCTTGCTGCTGATTCAATCATACATCTGGCTATACAGAGAGATCCACATATACTGATGTATATGTGAGTCTTTGACCTGCAAAATGGACCGTTGAGATTCACGAATGTGGCTCATTAAAAAGGGAGTGGATTTCTTGTTTAATCCAAGAAGAGGCTGAGCAACCATGGCAGATTTTTGTTCGGGGGATTTTCTCTGAATTGATGTTCGTAGACGGCTTAGATGGGTCACAGGGAGCTCGTGGCCCACCGAAATCAGCTGTTCGGATGTGCTCTGTTGGTAGGTTTCGCAAAACGCTTCTTTGTGGAACTCATTTCATAACTTACGAGGAATTGCAGCTTCCTTTTTTTTTTTTTTTTTGAAAATCACGAATTCTCTTTCCATTTGCAACTCTAGGCTGTGGTCGTTCGTGGTCCTCTTCGATTTTAGATGGAACCAATTAATCTGTTTTGGGCTCCTGAACGTTTTAGATGGGATTGCGTCGTTGCTTCCTTCCCAGTCTTGAGGACGGAAATCCAAAGAAAATCGTTTTGTCTTGGGTCATAAAAGGACCAGCGTTTGGTCGAATTTTCCCCTTGATTATGTTGAACAGTGCTGATCATTCATCTGGTCATCGAAGTGGGCCATCGCCCTTCCAAACAGAGGCTGTCCATTTAAATTTCTTGCGCAGCAATTTTTCGGTCTTCCTGAACGGACTTTGGGTTATAATCAACGATGGAAATTGCATGAGTTCGGACGGATTCATCCGGGCTACCTGATGGACGGTATGGATCCAAGATATGGGCCATGATGGTGGGCCCACATCATCCGCACGGAGGACATGTGTCCGCACTTACAGTAGCAGAAAATGAAAACTTTCGTTTTTGATTTGAATGGGAGTCGAGTCAACGTATGCTGACCGACTCCCTGGGTTCGGTGCTCCTCAAGCCTTTGTGCATGATGCGCACGTACCTCCCAGCTGGGACCCACTGAGACATAATTGGAGAAATCCACACCGTACATTCATCTTCTCCACACCGTACATTCATCTTCTCTCATAGTGTGAGGAGTTGATTCCTAAACTGAGGCATGTCCAGATATCAGATGGGCTCAAAATCAATGTTTTATGGGCTGATCTGTCCGTTGGGCCACTTACACAGGGATCCAATGGCTGAAGTTTGATGTGTACGGTTAATTTATGGTCCTCAGGACAGATATAATGTTTCGAGTCAAACGGATGGTGAGAACCTTTTGATCTTGCATTCGGGGCGACTCTCAGGGATCTCTAGTGTGTACATTCTTCGATCTCCATCCTCTGGGTTCCATCCCTTACCTTGGTGACTTCAGAGTGTCAAATCCACGCTTTTAGTACCCTTTTTCAGTCTAGGCTCCTAAATTCACCTTGCAGCACAAACACGATTAAAATATGCCATTAAACAGTATGATATTCGTAAAATTAGGTAATAATTGGGGTCTAATATGCAATATTTGACTCTCAAGAATTTGAAGTGGGTCATCTAAAAGGTCTTTGGTAGTTGTTTATGACATTTGATTGCTCATTCAATATCTCTTGAAAAGTAGGAATTGTTGGGCAATTCTTAGTTGTATGTATGTTATAAGCACAAATATTACAAACAACTTCCATAGCCTTATCGGATTTTATAGGTTCTGCCTTCTTAAGTTTCATGGCCTCGACTTTTCTTGTGAGATTGGCCACTCTTGCACTTGTATCATCTTTCCACTCTTGCACTTATATCATCTTTCTCTTTTAGAACATAAATTGCTCTCATTTCTTTTGATTGAGTAAGCTTAGAAGTGGTAAGTCTTAGAGAGGTGTCCCATGTTTACACGTTGTCTCTCAATTGATCAAGGTAATCCCACGCATCATCAATCTTTTTGTTCATGAATTCACTATTACACATCATTTCTACGAATTGGCGCATTGGTGAAGTCAATCTGTTATAGAAAAAGCTTATTGTTTGCCATACTTTGTAGCCATGATGTAGATAGGAATTCATGAGATCTTTGAACCTTTCCCAGCATTAGAAGGCCTCTTCCTCTTTTTGGGAAAAGTTTATGATTGCCTTTTTTAAAGTTTTAGTTTTATGAAACGGGAAAAACTTTTTGAGAATTCCCCAGGTCATTTCGGCCCATGTGCCAATGGATCTTAGCTTTAAGGAGTGCATCCACATCTTAGCCTTCTCTTTCAATGAAAAAGAAAATAATTTAAGTCTCATTATGTCCCTAGACACGTTTGGAAAGTGTAATGTAGCGACTATCTCATCAAACTCCTTGATGTGCAATTATGGACTTTCAGAATCTAGCCCATGAAAATTAGAAAAGAGTTGTATCACACCAGGTTTGATATCCACATTTTCTGCACTAAGTGGAAAGACTATGCAAGAAGGCGTACTCACCCCCGTTGATTGTAAATAATCGCATAGAGTATGAGGTGGGGGTGCATTATGCAACTTGTTTTCATCTTGAACTTCCACAATTGGTGGTTGAGGTTGAGGTTGAGTTTGATTTGCATCCATCACTTTAATTAATTGAGAGGATCTTAAGTGGTGTCTAATTCTTTGATGGATAGGCAACCCTTCGACTAATCCTCCTTCACTTAAGAGACGTTGAGTGTTCTCACGAACCCACTTGGGCATGAAACACGCACAACCCTCAAGTAACTAAACAATTAAACCTAAAAAGAAAAGTAAAAAAACTAAAACAAATGAGAGATCTAAAAAATAAGAGAGAGGGTTGGAACAAAATTATCGAATAAGAGTCGCTATGTTAGGAATCCTACAAATGGAAAACAATGTTAGTTTCTAAAAATAATTTCAGAAAAAATCCAAACCTAAAAACATATCAAAAAAATAAATTCTAATCTTAACCTAATTCTAATACCAATTAATTCCAGAAAAACGTAGAAGTAGTCCCCGACAACAGTGTCAAAAACTTGTTCACAAACCTAAGTGTAGGGTCGCGATGTAGTAATAACTCGTGAAAACGAGGTCGAATCCACAGTGACTAAACTTGTACGTATTCTGAAAAGAACTAGAACTAGATATAGAAGAAGATTTAAATCTGAATTCTGGAATAAAAGAAAATAATTGTGAATAATGTTTAAACTATCAATTAAAGGTGGGAACTAGGGTGTCAAGGATCCACTTGTAACTATTAAAATGCTACCTTGCTTGATTCAATAAACATAATTGGAATTGGAGTCCTATTCTATCCAATTGGAAGATAAAGCAATTTAAATCAAATATGAACTTTTCATTGACTTAATTCTTAATGGAGAAGAATTGTGAAGATTGGAAGGGATTCCATCACCTTACCAAGCCCAGGAGATGATGGTGAACAATAAGATTTACCCTTCTCACTATCTCAAAACAAAAAGAGAAGATATCTGAAGCTTTCACATCATCTATTGTAATTTGAGTCACAATAAATTATAGAAAACTGAAAATATTTCTTTATTATTAATTTAGAAATCACTGAAGTTCAACAAGAACAAGAATCAAAGAAAAATAAACATCCCAACACGCTACAAGCTTCACCTTTTAGTCCTGGTTAAGAGGTTTAGCTAACTATAGCCATGATTGAAACCAAATCTCTTAAACAAAGCATGAAAAAAACTAGAGAAGAAAAAAAACTCTTTGGCGGCTACTCCACCCTTATGCCATGCTCCTTGAGACCTTTCCAAACCCTGAAAGATGCTTTGTAGCATCATAGGGAATCCTATTTATAGTTGTGGAACTCCAACTTTCGAACCTAGTTGGAAAATTTAGAAACCGCCTCAAATTTACGCACTCTCCGTAGTTTGCTAAATTAAACTTCACTCTACGTAGTTTTCCAAAATATACTTCACTCTGCACAACTAAAATAGACTTCGAGTCTCAAAATATGCTTTTTAAGTACAATTTCAGGAATATGTTTATTTTTAGGACAATTACAGAATTCCTTTTCTTCACTTCAAATATATAATTATCTTCATTCCCACTTGATTTTCTTGAATCTTTAGCATGTGAAATTCTTCATTAATGACTTCCAAATCTCCAAATCTTCATTTAATAATCTTTTGAGAATAAATCTTCCTTTTGACATCAATTTCACTTGAAGATCTTGAAATCACCTCACACATGAAAACATGCCTAATTAAATTGATTAAGCACGATCATGTTTATAAAACCAAGGTATAAATAGGGAGAAATATGCAATATTTCACACTCATCAAAGATTATGCTCTTCGGGTTAAAGAATGCTGGGGCCACATATCAGCGGCTCATCAACAAGATGTTTACCCGACGAATCGAACACTCCATGAAAGTTTACATTGATGACATGCTTTTCGAGAGCATCAAAGCAGGAGGTCATTCCACCAACCTTGAGGAGATGTTTGCAATCCTACGAGAATACCAGATGAAGTTGAACCTAGGCAAGTACACTTTTAGTGTCAGCGTAAGAAAATTTCTCGGCTTTTTGGTAAGTCAAAGGGGAATTAAGGAAAACCTTGACAAAATTCGAGCCACGCAGGACATGAGCTCACCTAGAACAATAAAAGATATTTAGTGCCTCATTGGTAGGGTCTCCGCCCTTAATCACTTTGTCTCCCAAGCTACTGGCAAGTGCCTTCCAGTCTTCCATCAATTGAAAGGTAAAAACAAGGCAGGATGGACCGAGGACTGTAAGCAAACATTTCAACTGCTCAAGTAGTAGTTATACTCTCCTCCATTGCTCTCTAAGCCCGATCGAGGAGAGCCACTACTACTGTACCTGTCAGTCTCAACTGCGGTAGTCAGCTCGACCCTCATCTAAGAACAAGAGGGAAAGCAACTCCCAGTTTATTATGTTAGTAAAGCATTGGTCCCAGCCAAGACCAAATACCTCGACATCGAAAAGCTTGCCCTGGCTTTGATTGTGTCGGCTCGTCGCTTCACCCTTACTTCCAGGCTCAGACATTCATAGTCTCGACAAACCAACTTCTCCACCAAGTTCTCCAGAAGCCCGTTGTGTCGGGAAGGCTCACAAAGTGGGAATCGAACTCAATGAGTTCAATATCAAATATCAACCTCATACCATCATCAAGGGCCAAGCGACGGTGAATTTGTTGTTAAGTTCACCAATGAGGAAAACCAACAGGCTCCTACCGACCCGAGTAGTGAAGTCGACCGACATACCTGGACGTTGTATGTTGATGGCTCTTCCAACTCTAGAGACAGTGGGGCCGGGATATTCCTTGAGGCACCCTACCAGGTAGTGGGGCACACAATATGCCTTAAGATTTGGGTTTCAAACGTCGAATAATGTGGTAAAATATGAAGCATTGCTTTCCGGACTTAAGTTAGCAGTAGCAATGGGGGCCTAGACCTTGAAAGTCCATAACGACTTGCAGCTCATCATCAACCAGGTCGCCAACGAGTTCTAGGCGAAGGAAGAAAAAATGATCACCTATCTTCCAAAAGCATGAGAGCTCATTGGAAAGTTCCAAAGACGCGAAGTCGTCTTGGTCCCCAGAGCGAAAATTTCAAAGGTAAATGCATTGCCAAAGTTGGCTACGACAACCGAGAATGACATCCCGAGATTAATACCCATTGAGTTTTTATCAGACCCTACCATCAACGAGCTTGACTTGAAGATAGCTTGTCCTATCAAATCAACCTCGAGCTGGATGGACCCAATCACCGAGTATCTCCGAGAAGGTAGGCTACCTAAAGATAGGCTTGAGACACGCAAGGTTCGAGCCAGGTCAACTCTATATACCATGGTGGGAGACACCCTATACAAGAAAGGTTTTTCTTTGCCTTATCTGAGGTGTCTTTGACCCAAGGAAGTTAAGTACAACCTTACAGAAGTACACGAATGAATTTGCAGCAACCTTCTAGCAACCGAGCCCTTGCCCTTAAAGTCATCAGACAAGGATACTTTTGGCCAATCCTCCGAGAAGATGCCAAACAGTATACTTGAAGATGCGATAAGTGTCAGAGATTCACAGCGATACCTCATTAACCACCTGAGCAGCTGACCCCCATGACCGGACCGTGGTCATTCGCCTAATGGGGGATAAACATCATCAGCCTTTTGCTGATGGGCAAAGGTCAGACCAAGTTCGTTATTGTCATAGTCGACTACTTAACTAAATGAGTGAAGGTTGAGCTGCTAGCCAAGATTACCGAGCAGAAGATCACCAACTTCGTCTAGAAAAATGTCATTTGTCTGTACGATATTTCACATACAATCGTCTCAGACAACAGTAAACAATTTGATAACGATTGGCTCCGAGGCATGTGTGAAAATCTCAGAATTCGTAATGCTTATTCGTCACCTTGGCATCCTCAAGACAATGGCCAAGTAGAAGCCATTAATAAAATCATCAAAAACCACCTTAGAACTAAGCTCGAAAAGGCCAAGGGGCCTAGGCTAAGGAGTTACCCTATGTCCTCTGGGCATACTAAACTACTACTCGAACATCTACATGAGAGACTCCCTTCTCCCTAGCCTTTGGGGCAGATGTCATTATTCCAATTGAGATAGGGCTCCCTACTGTGTGAATTCAATCATACAATGAATCTCAGAATGCCAAACAAATGGCTTTGAGCCTTGACCTACTCGAAGAGGAAAGGGAGCACGTGCGGCTGAAGACCATGACTTGCCAACAGCAGGTCACCTGGTTCTACAACTCCCAAGTGAATATGTGAATGTTCTAGGATGGAGACCTAGTCCTCCGAAGAACCTTCCAAAATACCATGGAGTCTGGTTTGGGAACTTTAGGGTCGCACTGGGAAGGGCCGTATGAGATAACATGTATGACTCAACTAGGGACATATCGACTTAAAGATATTGATGGGCGACCTCTACCACACTCGTGGAATGCGGAACACCTGAAGATCTACTATTCGTGAAGACCGATCAGGTCTTTGGATGGAAATTATTGACCCATGAGATCAGAACAACGTGTTTACTTATGTCACAAAATCTACAATAAAAGTTCCTAAGCTTAAGGAATTTTAAATTTCTAGTTGTCATTTTTTTCTACTCGGAGTACACGGCCTACTACGAGGACTTCTCTTAGTGCAAGGAAAAATAATTATCCTTTCGAGCTGCTCGACCTATTTTGAATAAGGCAGTGCAGTTAATTCTCCCTGGGCAGGGCTTCCCTAAAGAAAAGGGAAGAACTCCTCGCAAACAATTCAACTATCAGGATGGCATGACTGACCTACTAATATAATTAATATGCGATGACTGACCAACTAAAACTTAAAAAATAGCACATGAAGAATATGCACGTCAAAAATCATATTTTCATTGATAAAAGGGAAGAAACTATATTAGGAGTACAAGGAAAGGGTTAAGAGAGGCTAATCCCCTTGAGGGGGCTGCTCGGTCTCTATTGAAATCAAGGCCTTGACTTCTGATGGGGTCAGGTCTTCGGCTCCTTGTGGAGTTGGGCTTTCGACAGGACTGTCTTTAAGGACACTTAAGTCAAGCTCAGGGTATCTTTCTTTGATGTCCTCAAGACATTTGTCATACCCATAGTTGTAAAGTAGCTCATTTTCGTCTACTTGCCCTTTTGAGGCCTTAAATTCTTCTACTATTACTACTTGAGCAAATGGGATGGAGGCCTCAAGTTCAGCCATCTTCATCGTTGAGCTGACCTTCACCTTAGCTAGTTCAGCCTTCAGCTTGGCGGCCTTAGCCTTCGCCTCATTCAAATGCGACCGCATCACCTCCAGCTCGGCTTTCGCCTAAGCCGCCTCCTTCTTGGCCTCCTTTGCACGGAGCTTCAGTGCCGCCAACTCCTCCCCATATTTCTCCAAAGAAGAGCGAAGCTAATCGGCATCAACAACTTTGGCGAGAAGCTTCGCGTCCACCTCCTCACTCTCTTCCCCGACGTGTATCATTGTACAACGAGCAGACATGATACACAAGGGGCAAGTTGAAGAGAAAATGGAGAAATACATCAGATGACATTAAATAGTGATAACTAATATAATGCAAGGAAAGAACTCTACCTTGTAAAAAGTCACGGCCACCTCACCCAAGAAGGTGACTGGAAGCGTCTTCATTAAGGTCATAATCTTGGCCTCACCAACATGTTGGGCCACACCATACTCTACGTATAATACCCTTGCAGAAAAGGGCCCTCCTGAGCTTTGTTCGCCTTCTAACTAGATGAACTACTCTCTTGACCTGGGGCCGAGGGGGTTAGCCTCAGTAGTGGGAATGACCTCATGCGCAGGGGAGGGATCCAAGTCCACTACCTCTGGAGCCACCAGAGGATTTGTGCTTGTGGGGGCTTCCCGAGCCCTCCCTTCGACTGTAGCGGAGTTCGACTGCTCTGTCGCGGGTTGGCCAATGCCTAATGTTGATCTCCCTTCCACCACTATGGAAGAACTCGCCCGTTGCTTAGCGGGAGGTATAATTGCCCTCCTCTTAGAAGGCGATTTCTTTCGGGCGAGCTCAACATCAGAAGGGACATGAGCTCTTTTGGGGGGACGAGGGAGATTGACTATTACTGCACGACCAAAGATACCGATCAAAATTAAAAGGAAAAGAAAAAATGTAAGTTCATAAGAAATGAATGTCTGTCTTCTTCCCAAGATGGACGAAGTGAGACCGAACTGATAGAGAAACTCCAGAGTGATCAACACCTTCCAACATCTGTGAGAAGCGTCTACCAATCTTGCGCGAGCGATGCAATTACGATTTGACTCAGTTACCATAGTAGGTTTCTTGGGCCGAATTGCAAAAAGTCGCTATTATTAGAAGGGAAACAAAATGAATGTAAATTATGAGGGTAACAATTTGGATATACTCGAATTGGATTGGCAAAGTAGGTTGGAACCCAAGGTCATAGTCCAACAGCCACTAGAGCCTCCCAGTCTCTGGACGCTTAAAACCACTTGCTTTCCAGTTCTTGTTAGAACACGACTTGTTAGTAATGAGTGCTTTTCCCCTGCCCAGCCAAGCTGAGAAGTAGTACCAACCCATGTGTTTCAGTTTGGGTTTGGTAGAGATGGAGGAATTCATCAACTGTCAACTCGGTACGCTCGAGCTAAAACCACAATATAAAAGCCCCCAACAAGGTCATCCAAGCATTTGAGATTATATGGCCAGGGGCCAACCTCAGATAAGTTATGACTTCCCTAACAACGCTATGAAAGGGTAGCCTGAGGCTACACTATAAGGTGACCAGGAACACGGCCACCTCGCCCTCGCTGGGATCACCCGAAACTTCACCAAGTACATGAGCTCAAAGTATCACCGAACTAGGGATGTGATACTCCGACTTGATCTGCACCAGGTCAAATTCAGTAAGTCTTGACCTAAAAAAGCAGATATCTTTGGATCATTCTGTAGTGAGTTGAGCTGCCTCTCCCTTTGCCAAGGTAGAACCTGCCTTAACATCTATGGGCCACTCAACTAAGGACTATATTGCTGCCCTCTTTGATGAACCAGAGGTCTCCTTATCACTCAACAATAGGATCGGGGATGGTGGATCTTAGGAAGACCCTGACAGCAAATCCCAATCATTCGAATCTGAATCGTCCTCGAGGGCCATGGGCTTATCTCATTCATCCGATAAATCGAACATTTTCGGTCAGAAATTGACCATAAAGCATAAATGAAGAGGAAAAGTGAAACAAAAATGGTATAATGGAGAAGATCTGAGGAAGCAAAGGTCACTGGAGGAGAAGATTTCTGACTTACTCGAAATTGCCAAGTTCAGGAGCTTGAGAAGCAATAGGAGAAAATGACTGGAATGATTAGGGTTCTCCGATTTTTATAGCCAGCTCAACCGCAAACATTAATTGCTTATATTCAATGCATTAGCCAACGAGGTTCTTTGGAACGTGCTCATGGCCATGTGGAGGCTTCCCCTTCGATGGTCAACCTGACTCTCCAGGCAAGCGCTACGTCTCCACACCCCATAGGTCGGAAACTGAAAAGGAGCCTTGCCAGTGCACGCCGCCTCGAATGCACCATACAATCATTGCATATCCATTTAGATCTCTGTGTCCGTCGCTCCTTTCTGCACTAATGATGAACTGATCTGACCTCACTACACTGACTAACTTCCCGAGCTTACACAGTCAGATCGGAAGTAAGGGGGTTACTGAAAGTGCCCTAGTTTGTCAATTAGCGTGAGTGTTGAGTTGGCTAGACAAAGAAGCTCCATAGGAAGATCAATCAACCGTCTGCCACAACCGGATGTGCACCCGAACTCGCCATAAGTAAATCTAGGCCTCACATCCCATGTCCCAAAACATCAGGTAATTAAAACCCTTAAAATTGATTAGACCATCATAGGGTTTTTGGGTTAGAAAACTTTTTCAAACTGTAGAAAAATCTCTAAGTTTTCTACCTTTGTCGATTTATCGACAGGGTGTTCGATGAAATCGAACCTTGATGTTGATGTCCTCAATGACCAATCGATACCATCGAAATGAGGACAAAAGATGTCCATCAACCACATATATTTATGGACGGATTTATCGATGTGTCGATATACATATCAATATCGTCGAAATTTGAATCTTGAGTCTATTGAAGTTAACTCAATAAAATCGACAGCAGAGATATTATGTCCCTATTTTTTTAAGAAAATCATAACATCTTTGATATATCAAAGTTCTCCTTGATATCCTTGGAATTCAAATATCGATGATATCAGATGGCCTTTGATGATATTGGTCTTGGACACTCAATTACCAGCAATATTTTTCAGGTGGTTTTTTATCTTGGATCGAGAGTCACTCGATAGAATCGATATTCAAATATCAATGACTTCAAGGCCGAGTTGATGGAATCGAGAATGAACATAAACTGTCCAGCAATCTTAGCTAGAAAATCCTTTGGATTTATCGATGCATCGACACGACTATCGTTATCATCGACATTCAAATTCTGATGATATCGAGTGTGCCACGATCATTCTTTTAACTTGAAATATTTTAATGGCAAGTCTCCCTCACATTTCAAAGTGTCGAGGAATTGAACCTTGTGTCAATGAAATCGAAGTTCGAAATTCGATGACATCGACGCATGTTCGATTTCCTCGACCAGCTCGCAAAAGGTTTCAAAAGTATATGACATTTGAGTTTGTGTCATCGAGCAGGTAGTCGATGTAATCGAGAGTATACACTCGATGATATCGACCCTGCTTGATGATATCGAACTCTATCATAAATGTGACCATTTTATATCCGTTGGAACCTTTTGCCTATTTATAGAGAACTTGTCCTTAGTTGCTGGTTAGAGAAAGAAGAGAGTGCTTTTGAGTGTTTAACCTTAGATCATATATCCAAAGCCCTTTCTCTCATGGAAGTTCATCCTCCAATCCACCCTCATCATTGAGATTCAATAGAGTGGATTAGGGAATGAACTTTCGCATTCAAGGATCCTCTAGCCACCATTTTAATGGCAAATCATTAAGCTGGGTGCCTTGAATGCATAAATAATTAGAATCACTCTATTTCCCTTATAGGAAAACTTTCAATAGAGTAGGATTCCATTACAACTTTGACCCAACCCATCGGCATGTATTGGTACATCTTTTGAGTTGCGGTTCAAGGAAGCAGAAGATTCTTCATCAACAAAGGAGGAGATCTTCGACAACGTGCTGAATGGGGCTCATCTACTTATCTGTAAGTTAATAGAGTCCAAAAGATCCTTGTGATTATTCCTTTGTCGGATTGGGTCTAAGGTGTTTCTTATCCCTTACAAGTCCTTTAGGAGGCCTTCGGCGGGAGTGTACGCAGTGGGTGCTTTATGTTGACCCTTGCTCTATGGAGAGCATAAACATTTAGGGCCTTGAAGGAGGTCCTTGGCCAGTGTGCTTAAAAGTGGGTGCTCGTGTTGACCCTTGATCGTGAGAATATAAACGTAAGAGGTTCCTTGTATGGATCCTTGGTCAATGTGCTTAAAATCGGGTGCTATGTATTGACCCTTGCTCGTGGGAGCATAAACTGTCAGCTTAAGTGTAGGTTGTGCTAGTTAGAGGTGAACCTAATTTAAAACCTTGGGTTTGAGGTGAACCGTGTGAAACCTCCTTAGTGAAATCTGGTACACTCAAGGGTTAAGTGCAGTTGCTAGGAGTGGAGTAGACAAGTAGTCGAACCACTATAAAAATGACTGTGTTTGTGATTGTTATTGTCTTTCATTACTTATGTGATTTCCTTAAGTATTTTCATATTTGATTATTTGAGATCACACCTCACACACACACAGTCATATACATCATAAACTAATTTGCACATTGTTCATTTCTCAAATAGTTTGTGATTGGATCCTCTACCGAGCTTGGAAGCCAGTAGAGTTACTTTTGAGTAATCCTAATGTATGCTTGCTATTAGGATTAAAGTGATATAATTTTAAATTTTTATAAAATTTTATAAAAGTCCTATTCACCACTCTCTAGGACATATTAGCATATTCCTACTTCAACTAAAGCGGTCATTACCGTAATTTCAATTGGTATCAGAGCGGGTCTCTCTTAAAGGGCTTCACCACCTAGAGAGTGATCTTAACTGAAGTTGGGAATATGGCCAAAGGAGGGGCTCATCGGTCTCTAGACCTCCAGTATTCGATGGATCAAATTATGCATACTAGAAGGTTAGAATGCACTACTTTTTGAGATCTTTGGATCATGATGTTTGGGATATAGTTGAAAGAGGATATGTGCCACCATCTAAACAAATAGTACTTGAAAATGGCACAACTATCACTAAACCAAAATCCAAAGAAAAATGGACAGCATTCGATAAAGAAAACCAAACTGCTGAAGCTAAAGCTATGAATGCTATCTACTATGCTGTATCCCAAGATATTTTCAATTAAAGCAATATGTGTGGGACAACCAAAGAAGCATGGGATTTGTTGGAAACAACCCGTGAAGGAACAAGTACTGTGAAGAGATCCAAACTACAACTCCTAACATCACAGTTTGAAAGTCTCAAAATAGAAGAGCACAAGACCTTCATGGAGTTTTTCACAAAACTGAATATCATTTGTAACTCCATGGGTGGATTAGGTGAGAAAGTTCCGGTCCCAAAAATTTATAGGAAAATATTAAGGTCACTACTAGAACGGTTCAATCCTAAAGTAACAACCATTGAAGAATATAGAAACATAGACGGAATAAAAGTAGAAGAATTAGTAGGTTCCCTACAAACATTTGAACTACACTTCAAACAAACCCCAAAATCCAAAACTACTGTCCTCAAAACTTCAAAGAAAACAACAAATGAGGACATTGAAAGTGAAAGAGAAGATGAAGATGAGGAAGTGGCTTTGTTGGCTCAACGATTTAGAAAGTTCTTTCAGAAAAAATCATGGCCGTTCATTTAAAAGGGTGGACAACAAACAATCTACAGGTAAATTTGGTAAAAAAACCAAGGAACTACAATATTATGCCTGTCAGAAGTTTGGACACCTGTCTACTGAATGCTCAAATAGAAAAACTAAGGGTAAGGCAATGGTTGCCACATGGGATGATACGGAAGAGTCAAACTCAGAATTTAGCGACTCAGAGAGCGATCGAGACTAGAAATCTTTAAAAATTCTTATAGTCTCCACTACTCCAATCATTCCCAGTGAAACTGAGAACGAGGAAGAACCGCATGCCACTGAACCATTTTCATTAGATAATGAGAAAACTGAAAAGGAAGAAGAAGAAGAACAGAATAAACTACAAGAT